>NC_090869.1:64325856-64343356 GCF_036669935.1 Montipora foliosa | reverse complement strand
TTTGTTTGTCTTAATTTTGTAAAATTGGAAGGGTGGTTGACAATGAAATCCTGCTCACAATGGACGATGGTCGCAGTGCGTTAAGAGCGCTGGAATTGGACGGAAAGGAGGTAACCAAATTAGGAGACGTAACCAAGGGTTGAAATTTTTTTCAACCAATACCAATAGCCCATTTCCGAGTTGCTGCATGCCTCAGTTTCAAAGCGAGTGCTGGTGCACACCATTCAAATGGAAATGAGTTGCGTATTCTTATGCAAATCAAACTCATTTCCCTTACAATAGCTGAGCACCAAGACTCACTTCGAAGCCGAGACAAACAGCAACTCGGAAATGGCCCATTCAGGCTTAAATGCCTTTTAGATTTATTATATTACTGTTTTTACTGTATTTTTGTTTGACTTTGCTCTTAATTTAAATGCAATTATTGTAAAACCAGTACTCAGCTGTTCAAAACCAGATCAATAACGCTATCATCCTTGATTAAATACAAACCTAGGATTGAATTTTGCCCGCCAAAAAAGCGTAAACCTTTAAATTTTATGCTGAATGAAAGCAGGCAGGTTAGACTGACAAGTTTGGAAGCTAAAAATCTTGTGGAACCTTTTTCTGATCAGAAAATACACTGCAATTTGAGTTTCCCGTAATTCAGCATTAGCTTAGAATACCAAAAAACGTTTCGAAGCTTGTCTGTTTAGCAGATTCGTTTCCCCTTGAAATCATTTGAGCTCTCTGTCAAAGATGTTTCAATTTACCTTAGGAATTTTTGCATGCAGTGCAAGAACGTGTCAGTTTCTTGCAACGTTAAGAAATTCATCGGCCTAGAAACAGAAACAAATATGAAAAAAGTGTCTACAAAATATTCCTTAAAACGTTGGTTGCAATTAATTGCTGTTGTGTTTTGTTTAGGTATCTGGCAAAACTATCCAAGTTCACCTAAAATCTGAATCTCTTCTGTCCAAAACTGACCTTACAGTTCAAACTCTTGTTTCAAAAGATTCATCATTCGTGGATCCTTCGCAAGGGCTCGACAATAGTGCGTTCTCTCCGGTAAGAAGTCGTGCCTTATCGGATTTATTGACTTCCCCAACCGAGAGGCATTCTACTGGATTGCCTGTGCTGGAACCGATCAAGATTCGATCAACTGAAAATGCCGAAGATGAAAGTTCGGAGAGCGATCCCGAAGACGAAGAGACCGAGATAGTCAACGATAGCGACAGTGAACCCGAAGCAGATCGTGAGATCAAAAGGACTGGACACCACCACGGAAGCAGTGATGGTAGGAATTTCCGTTCTGTGGTTTATTGCGAACCTTGAAAAAAGTTAGAAATTTAAAATAGAAAAATAGAAAACTGAAACAAAGTTATTAGTTTGCAAACATTTTGAGGTCTTTTTAACTAGCATGACTTCGCCGTTTTCACTGGCTGAAAAGATTGTATAATAAAATCCCTCTCCAAAAAGTACGCGCCTTATGGTTGGCCGTCTTTTACACCACGGCTTGTCTAACTTTTTGGCGTGCTTCACCACACGATTTGATTTTAAAGATCTTAGTGACTTCTTCTACATCTACATGAGGGGGGAGGGGGAGGGGGGCTGCACCTGTACCTGCAAAGGGATATACACATAACTGTAAGACTTACGTATGAAAAAAGAATTAATTAATTAATTAATTAATCACTAAATAAAAAATTAAAAGTTAATTATAAATTTCATTCATAATTATATTGTAAATATAAATGAAGCCCTAATTAAAACTAATCATTCTAATCTAATTGATTCTTTAAGAATGGAGTTTTCCTATATCTAAAACATTACTTGCAGTGAGTTCCATTCTTTAATAGTTCTACAGTAAAATGAGTTTCTGCAAGCTTCAGTGTTTGGTTTCAGTTCAATGAACTTGACTTTGTGGAAGGACCGTAGTTGACGATTGCGCCCTTTGATGTGAGCTTAGGATTTCCAATGCTGATTCACCATGAATGGCTTTATGGAATAGCCTGAGGCGAGAAGTTTTCCTTGTTTTCTGAAGGGGAGGCCAGTCCAGATCGTTGAGTAAATTTGTAACAGTTTCACTTTCGCGCTCCCAACAAGAATATTACTGTAAATCACGTCTCCTTGTTTGTTGCAGTTCAAGTTATCACCCTTCTGCTTCTTCACTCGAGCCACAGATTGAACTTAAGAAACACGGACCGTACTTTGAAGCTGTTTAACACCTACGACGCTACAACAAGTTGCAAAAATAGTGGAGACACTTCACCTTCTTGGGGCGTTATTAATTCCCCTATTATCTCTCACACTGCAGCCCCCTTCCCCCCTTATCAGTGTTGCTAGCGAGACAAAAAAATGTTGGGAACTTAAGCAGTCAACATTGAAAGGGGGAGAGGGAAGAGGAAGTGGGAAAGGTTTAAATTCTAGATACGCCGAGTATTGAAAGTTAGAAAAGGTGTTTTTTAATGAAAGTGTCTCAACAATTTTGCAACTTGTTGTAGCATAAGAACAATTAGTATTTACACTAACTAACTGCAAGTTAAGGCGTGTGCAAACGCTCGCAACATTGTTGGCCAACAAGACGCAACATTGTTGGGCCCAACATGTTGTGTGTTGTTGCGTGTTGTTGCGACTTGTTGGAAGTTGTTGGTAGCCTGTTCCAGGCTCTCAGATAGTCGAGAAAACGAAAAGAACTGCGTGTGAAAAGCGAGTGGGGGCTTGGGTCGAGGCGAGGCGGGAGAGCCTGTAAGCATCTCTTTAAATTCTTCATTCCGCCCACTTTGCAAATAACCTTTCGCATGTCAAAATGTCAATGTCAAAGTGTTGAAAAAGGGCGGCATTGTGTGGTCCCACGCGAGTTCAAGCGCGATTCTTTTATTGTTATTCAGAGGGGATGCGTTAATTCTCACTTGTGCGAGTACGTTAGCCAGAATTTAAGGCACTTTTAGGAAAATAACTTTACAAGCGAACGAAGGCATTGTAAAAGCAACCGGGAAACGAGTGTCAAGGAAATCACCGACGGGAGATTTAGCAAATTCGACCAAAAGACACGACCAGTTCGAAAGCTGCCAGTTCCCGACGCTCTGTTGACTTTTTCAAGGAAAACAGAAACCCGACCATTGAAGTTTCTGGCCTAGATGGTAAGATGATCTCATCAATAACCTTCAGCTCTGATGCAACAGAACAACCGATAATGAATGTGAAAGATTGATATTTCATGTGGATGGGTTCAATTGCATTTGCAGTATACAGAAACGTAGCCATCACCTTCGCTTCCTGAAATCGCTTGATCTTTTAAAGCTTTAAGACATACAACGGAAATACAAGCCTGTTTTCGGCAAATTTTTGCGCTCTTTCAAAGTGGTTTTTTCTTTTTGCTCTCATTTTTTCGAAGGCGATGAAGGCAGAAATTTAATTGACCCTAGCTGGTGAATTCGAATACGCAGCCAAGTATTTGCATAAGAAAGAATAACAAAATATTGTATTTTTCTCGTTCGTCAGAGTTTTCAGAGAGCGCCGTTGAATGCTAACAATTGTGGCGTGCATGGGACATAATAGTTGTGTCAAATGCGAACTATATATCGTACCCGGTGATGCTATATTGTAAGCGGTGTGGAGAGATGTCGTAAAATGATGACGAAAGTGTTGATGTAAACTGTCAAAATTGACCAATCAGAGGGTATACCAGGAGCTGGTATACTGGAATGAAGAATTTAAAGAGATGCTTACAGGCTCTCCCGCCTCGCCTCGACCCAAGCCCCCACTCGCTTTTCACACGCAGTTCTTTTCGTTTTCTCGACTATCTGAGAGCCTGGAACAGGCTAAGTTGTTGGATGAAGTTTGAAACTGGGCAAACTTCAGAGCCAACAAGTGCCAACATTTCTATTGTTTCGCGTTCATCGAAGCGTGGTCCAACAATGTTTCGTTCGTTTGCACAGCACATCCAACAATGTTGCGCCGGCGCACGCGCACTACATGCCACGTATCCTTACAAATACATGCGAACAAGAGATCAACATGGCGTCGGAGATGGAAAATTTCCCAGACCCAACATGTTGTGACTTGTTGCGAGCGTTTGCACACATCGGCCAACATTGCGCAACAAGAGACAACATTGTTGGGCCCAACAATGTTGTGTGTTGTTGCGAGCGTTTGCAAGGGCCTTTAATGCGTCAGCGTGTTACTTCTGCTTTGTTTGTTTCGGTAAAACAGCCTTTGCAGTTCTGCTCTCGAACTCGGTTTGCAAGAAGTATGTATGAAGTATCTTCCAGATGAAAGATGTTAATGACGAAAGAATATCAGTAGCAACATTCAAACCATCTCATGTTTGTTGTGCTTTGACAAATTTCCATCTCATCCCCGGTTGGGAGAGGGGAGGAGGGTGTATGGGTGGGGTTGAAGTTTAGCTGGATTTGCAATTTAACCAAGGTTAGCTATTCTTTATTGCCTTTTTTGAAAAGAAAAAAAACTCTTCTCTAACATTTGTGTCATTCGTCAACTATATTTTGAAACAGATGAAGAACCCGAACAAGAAGAAAGGAAGACGGTACCGAAGCGCCCTCCACCTCCGAGGCCGGCGCCCGTGAGACCCAAACCGGCAACCAAGGTTCCTTCTCATTTACAAGCGAAAGTAGAAAAAGAGGCCCTTGTAGGTTCAGGACCTGTAGTCGGGGGCCAGTCTGTTGAACCTGGTAAAGCACTTGATGATTTTGATCCATTGTCAGAAGACCCCACGAAACAGGCACAAAAGCCGAGCAGACCGGCTCCGCCCAAGCGACCTGCCCCTCCCAAGAGGCCTTGCGATACTCCAAAAGCACCCTCCATTTCAGCCCCAGTTCCTTCTCAAGTGAATGCCAAACCTAAACCCAAGGTTGAAGTCATTCATGCTACAACCAAGAAAGGAAAGCAGGTGAGGGTGAATATTAGGTGGTGTTTTCTTGATTTTCTTCAACTCTATAATACTCCGCGTGCCATATTTAAGTTTGCTTTAGCCTTGTGTTCAAAGAGAGGCTAAGTGCCAATTTCGTTATGATAATTGATGTCACATTTCATCTGGCCCCGTGAAAATCCAGTTTTCTTAAGAAAGACTAATGCTCTCCTTTAACTTAAAGAGGGGTGAGAATTCCTTGAAAAGGTTTTTTTTAAGGGAGTCAAAAGGATTCACGTCACTTCTGATAGACAGTGGTTTTTAGGCAACAACTGTCAAAGAACCGAGTTTTGCTAGTGTCACAATGACGTACTGAGGGACTCGTATTCAATGACCCGGTCCGGTTGTTCCAATAAACATGTTCGCAAGAGGAGGCTGACCAAAGATGTTGGAGAAGTGACTCGATGCAGAAACGTCGAGAGCTACCCAGGCTTCATTAGAAACAAAGCGAGGTCTGACTTCCATAAAACTCATGCTCACAACTTGAACTACTTGCAGAATAAGACATCACGTCTCGAGTATCACATTCGACGCTCGTATAAAAAGTGTAAAAATAAAATAACAATGTTTTTATACGTGCGTCGAATGTGATACTCGAGACGTGATGTCTTATTCTGCAAGTAGTTCAAGTTATTCAAACGCATTCCTAGCCTTGGCAATTACTATTTCTTTAACACATGCTCACAGTGGGATAAAAAGAAGCCTATCTCAACAGATTGAATGCAAATTCCAGCGACTATTCTGTATGCTTGTTTTGTCCTGGCGTGGTCAAGTGTTTTTTGAAACTTCTAACCTGCGTCTTAAGCTCCGTCCACACGTACCCGGGTATTTTTGAAAACGGAGGTATCTTCTGCCGTTTTTTACCTTCCGTCCACACGTAAACGGCGTTTTGGGTCATCGAAAACGGAGGTTTTCGAATACGCTCTCCAGAATGAGAGATTTTGATTTTTGAAAACGCCGGCTTATCGAATACGATGACATCAGATGTAGGATCCAGTCTATGCCGCGGTAATTAGCATAATAAAATACATCATGGCGTGCGTTCAAAAGAGCTATCTTCGTTATACAAATGAATGAAGAGGGTAGTTTCTAAAGAAACTGTGGTGCTGTGTCGGTGGGGAAGTAGTATACAAAAATTTGGTTTTATCAACGGAGTTGATAATGTAAATTGGCCACCGTACAGAGATTCTAAAAGCTGACGTTTCGAGCGTTAGCCCTTCGTCAGAGCTCTGACGAAGGGCTAACGCTCGAAACGTCAGCTTTTAGAATCTCTGTACGGTGGCCAATTTACATTATCAACTCCGTTGATAAAACCAAATTTTTGTATATCTTCGTTACACTTCTTCTTGGGCTTGTTTCAGGCCCTATCGCCTACTTTTAATTGCAAGTTCCTTATGTGAGCCTGAAAGCTGATTATCCACGACTCGCAATCGTTGTTCTCGGCAGTCTGTGAGACTTCATACTCGAGGGCAACCTTTAAAAATAGCTCTACCTGTCCAGATAAAGGATTCGATCTTTTCTTTTCCTTTGGATCTGCTAGCCTTTTGATCTGGTTTGGACAATTAAGAGCGTTAAAACCGGTTAAATTGTGGAGCGAGCAAAGAGACGACAACGAACCAAAGGAAAATGACGCCAAGTATTTGTTTTTCGCGGGCTTATGATAATACTAAGAGCGCGTGTGCGAGCATGCTCTGTACGGAAGGGTAGCGTATTCGAATCGTTTCGCGTATACTTGTGGACAGGTAAATACGATTCGAAAACGTTACGTGTTAACGCGGATTTTTTCGAATACGGAGGGGAAAAAACCTCCGTGTCAAAAATACCCGCGGGTACGTGTGCAAAGGACCTTAGTCTATCGTATTAAAACCCTCGGCTTTTACTCCCATGATCTAAAATTCTCTCAACTACTTCTATAGATTTTTTTTGGTGGCTGGTCATGAGAATTTGGTGTTATATCAGGATTGTAACTTTAAACTGATAATAATCTTCATTCTCAATACTTGTCTCCTTGACAGTGTATTTATATTAAAATTGAAAGGTGAATTTACATACTGATCAATCCAGACTTTTTTTCAGGATGCAGGTGCTGGTATAGGTGTTCCATTTAATGTGCAGCATATTGCCCATATTGGCGCGGATAATGTCGAGGCGCTATTGCTGGCTGCAAAAGATGACCCTAAACTACTTCCTTCATTTTTACTGCCCGAGGGCTCAGTTGCGAAGGAGGAAGGCGACAGTGGAAAGGCGTCGCTCAAAGGTGACTCATTTTTCATCAGCAGAAGCCCACAACCAAAAGCGTACAACTCGATCCCATACTTGATATTTTCATAGACCAATTGCATAAATTGAGGCCAAAAACGTATTCTTTTGTCTATGTGCTAATTAGACTCACTAGCCTCGTTTGCATGGACAAAATACAATAGGAATGTTGTTCGAGAGCGAGGCTAGTGAGTCTAAATAGCACATAAACAAAAGAATACATTTTTGGCCGCCATTTATGCAATCGGCCTATAGACCAAGCTATTTTGATAAAGTTTCAGAGATTGTGATTGGCTGGAAAGTTGGGTTTCGCGGGAAAATTAATTTTAAAATAATTTGGTGAAAATGTATCGCAGTTGTACCTTCCTGGTCATTATTTTTTCAAGAAGCATAAACACCTGGATTAACATGTAGAAATATTGGTTGTGGACGAAACGTGAGGATATTGGCATATTGACCGAGGTCGTTTTTCCCGGACATAAAAAGGCGAAACAAACAAGGCCACAACTCTTTCCTATAATGCGGGGAAACTTTTGGTTAAGGGAGATTTTTTTTTGTCTTCTTGTTGCAGACAACAAAGAAAATCAGAATGCAGGCAACAAGGAAAAGCAATCAAACACGGGGAAAGAGACCTTTTTTGCGAACTCGACTCAGGCCCTCGCGCCTACAGGTAGCGATTCAAAGCCTGCTGACCAACCTGTACCGATTGCACGAACTGCCTCTCTTTCAAAACCAGTTATCAAACCAAGACCTCGCTCATTAGCTACGGGTCAGGAGGCAGAAAGCCAAGCTAAAGTCGAAGAAACAACAGAGAGACCTGTGGCACCTCCTCGGGCTAAGTCAAAACCTTTACGAAAGGAGAGCGAGGGAGGAACTGTAGAGAAGAGCGCTGTTAAGGACTCCAAACCAGAGCCTCCTAATCGAACAGACCTTCATGCTCCACCTGTGAGACCCAAGCCTAGACCACCCCTAGGTGAACCTAAAATGGAAAAGAAACCTTCTCCTAATGCAGTAGAAACGACTAATCCTTTTTTTAATGAGGACACTTCCGAATCGAATATAGAAGACACTAATTCTGTCCTCGAAGGTACCGAAGGAACTTCGACGGATGGACCCCTGGTCGGAAAACCCAAGAAAGTTGCTCCCCCGCCGGTGCCCCGGAGAGTAGATCTGGAGTAGTTAGGTTAGATTTTTCGAGATATTTAAAAAGCTCTTATTTAGCCAGTCTTTTGAATTCATATTTTTCAGTCACTGAGAAGAAAGAAACAGTCATAAATATAATAAATATAAGAAGAAACATTCATAAATATAATGGGCCTCATTTATTCTGGGCTTTGACTGACTTGATCAGCAGTCTTTTTTTTTCACTTCATACAGCGTAAAATCTATAAGTCTCACTCTGTGGGAGGGGTTAAAGGGGACAGTTTTTGAGTGAATGTAAATGTCATTACGTCTTTCATCCCTGAACTGGCCTCTATTGACAAGTGAAATTTTTTTCTGTTAGACAGAGTAAAAATAAGGCTCTATAAGTGTCACGGGTCAAGCCCTGCAAGATAAGTTGTTGTTGTCCTCCGGGAGTTATGATTAGCACCTGCAAGTACGCTGATGATTGCACCCAGTATGAGCTGGTGCCCTCAAATAGCCACAGCCATATGCAATAGGTCATGGGTAATTTGGTGGCATGGGCTGACCTGAACAAAAAGGAAATTTAATGTTAAAAAGATCAAAGAAATGTGGATAAGTTTTCGAAAAACTCAGCAATCTCAAGCCCCTCGTCTTATTAGTATCGGAAACGAAGTATAAGGGAAAGCAGAGGTGTTTAAGGTACTGGGAGTATATGTTCGAATTCAGAGGGACTTAAGTGGAATGCACATATCGATGATATTGTAGCTAGAGCAAACAAGCGGCTCTACTTTTTGCGCGTGTGTCGTAAAGCTAACCAGCCAACCAACTACATACGTCACCAAGATACGCCCACTTCTGAAGTACGCTTTCCCCATTTGGGGTGGTCTTCCCAAGTACTTGGCCGACGACTTGCAACGGAATTCAAAATCGCTCAATGGACATCCTTGGCCTCTCTAGAGCCGCTTTAGAGCCTCTTGATGTAAGAAGGGACAACCACATAGCAGGCATTTAACAGCTTTTTAGAGGCAGACGATCACCCATGCAAGAGGTTCATTATTGAAATAACGCATTCGTACTCCCTTCGAGCGCAACGAGTGGGAGTGCCTGTACCGCGCACTACTCGAACTAGAGACTCGTTCATTCAGCGCGCGGCAAGGCTTCATAGTGGAATAGAGTTATGAACAGAGTTATTAACCCTTTTATTCAGAGCGAGACAAGACTTACAATGTATAATAGTTTATATAGTTAGTTACTTTTAATTGTAAATTTGATGTATTTCTTATAGCCAAGATCAGATAATAAAGTCATTAGTATTATAAGCACGGTCAACGCCCTTTTCAGTGACGTCATATCAAAACAAAACTATTTTTCTAGATGACAAGTATTGGGTAAATTTCTTGGAGAATATTGTAGAAGTGACAATAAAAAATAGTGACGAGCAAATGTTGGAATGGTCATTCATATTGCCAGCGTTACATTGATAATATTGATAACGGTGATGACGAATTTTTAGCATTGCTTTTTTATTTGTGCATTAGGAACGGAAACCTTTGCTTAAACTCAAGCAGGCAAAAGATCTGGGGCCGGTTGCTCGAATCCTGGTTAGCGCTAACCGTTGGTTAAGAGTTATCAAAAGCTATAGGTTTCCATGGTATTTAACGCCGGTTAGCGCTAACCATGCTTCGAACAACCCGGGCCTGGGGCCCGTTTTCTCGAAAGTCCCGAAAAGCCATTTGTGAAACTGCTGACCGCTTATTTTGCAGATCCGATCATTTAACGTGTTTTCAACGTAACAAAAAGAAAAATGACTGTAAAGTTTGACGACTTAAATCCTCTCCATTCTTGAGATACAAAGGGAATGGTGACACCCGAAAATGGCCCGTAAGGTTTCGGGACTTTCGAGAAACGGGCCCCTGGGGTCGAGGATGGCTCAAGGTTTTTGTTTGATATTAAATAATGTTTGATAATAATTCTTGGTTTTCATCCACGTGATGAGACGGCCATGTTGGTGTACAAAAAAGATAGAAAATGGCCCCACAAGCTTTGCATAATAATAGAGTCAAATTCCCAAAAGACATTTTACTGCATTGTTCTATACACCAACATGGCCGCCGTGACGTCAGATGAAAACCCTCAATGAGTCATTTTCAGGGATACTTAAAAGCAAAGGTTTCGCGCCGTGACATACGTGTCTATTCTGACTTTTATTAGTCTGCATTTACAATTAAGGCTAGTACTCATGTCAACAGTGAATTTGGACTTATGGCGCCCTTTAGTTAGGTTGGAAAATGATCTTGAGAAAAGATAGTTCTTGATTGCATTTATGAAGGAAAAAGTCACAGAAGAAAGCGTGAAATGTGGTTCTTCAAACATTTCGTGTTTACAAATTTGGACTTAGGCGCACTAAAAGCAGTTTGAAAAAGAATTTTGAAAAAAGAGATATGCCTTGATTGAATTTATTCGGGGGAAAAGTCTCAATAATCTTTGTATAAAGTGGACAAAGTGGCCCTGCTGCTATTTCGTGGTCAGTAATAAATTAAACTCGATGGGATGGTAACGCAACCTTAACATATTTCGCAATGAGAAGAGGGCATGGGGTTCTCGTTGTTATGGTGTGATCTACGGCACCACAGTTCTTGGCATTCGCTTTGTGACGATTCTTTTTTCGAGACGAAGCGAAAAACAAAACTAAACTAAACTAGCGTAAGACAAGAATTGATAATTTCCGCACGTGTAAGCAATTGTTTTGACTCGTCATGTTCGGTTGTGATTTTGTCGTTATTGCTGATGCTCCACGCAACCCCCACCCCCTTTCTCGCCCCGCCCACCCTACACCCCAAATTTGAATGGAAGAGATAAGGCCCTGAAAAGGAAACAGCACTATCGAAATCCCACATTGCTGAATCACGTCCACCAGAACAGCGGCTTCCGAAGGGTATCAATTCGCCTCAGCAACTGGGTCTCACTGTACAGAAGAAAAAGGTATTTAAATGTGGGAAGTGTTTGTTCTTTTTGTTATATCAATCCGACAGAATCGAAGACGGGGGCTTCAGCAAGGGTAAGAGAGACCTTCCTTTTATTTTGTTGCCAATCCTGGCCTTTGCTAAAATAACTACATTATTAACAACGTTTTTAAGAAACGGTCCAGATAAGAACGATAGCAACAACGGCAACGAACATGTTGGAATTCAATTGGTATGCCAAAAGGTGATAACTTTTCTATTGTCTGTACTTACTTCTGATTGGCTTAAACAGCAAACGGTTAACAAAACTTCATAAAGCAGTATTATATTCATCCTTACTTTCCAACCATCTTCCATCTTTCATCTGGTCTCAGTTTAAATGAATTCCACAGAAATCGTATGTGGGGAACATGTAAAATTGTAAACGTTTCTTGGCTTTTGTTTTCAACTCTTGTGATTGGTCAAAATCTTTTAACACAAAAAAACACCCTTTCAAAATGGGCTGTAAATGAATTTTATTGCGTTAACTGCCTTCCTGTAGGTTTATGCATTCTCTGTGTAAAAATGATAACATTCCTACGTGGGGAAAGCCCCGTTGCCGCATAACAAAGGAAATTGCTATCCACCTTACACGGATCATTACTTAAACACTTTCCTAAAGTTACGAATAACTTGATCACTAAAACACCGTTCTTAAAGTTATGAATAACTTGATTACTATTTTCAACGATATTTTTGAGAAAGAGAGCGCTCGAGGCAATGAGTCGGCAAAGATGGATTTTTCTATTTGCCTTTCTTGTAGTATTAAAGTTCTACGTGCTACTAAAGATCAAAAAACCGTTTCCTTTTTTCTTCGGATTTTTGAATGTATGTTTGCTCAACACCATGACTGGCAACATTTTCAGCTTCGATTTAAATTCAAGAACTGTTTGAGTGTTTGTTTTGGATTTCAAGGTCCGCCATTACTCACGTTCAAAATCAGAGGCTTGGATCTAGGGAAAATTGACATAATTTAATCACTAGCTTAAAATTTCAGGGTGTAAATGCAGCTTATTATATTTATGCAAAACACGAGTTTTACACTCTGAAAGCCCGAAACTCCCGTGCTGCGTATTAATTCAACGAAACACTGACACGCATTACATTCTTAAACTAATGAGTTTTCGGGCCCAGGCAAGCGGCTTCAATATTTGCTTCAACATCTGTTCGATTTTGTTGAACGATGTTGATTGCTGGGGTGCGTAAACCTGAACTTGCAATTTTAAATGACGGTTTCATTACCGTCGCGTCGTATATCTTAATTTCCGTGTTGTTGCTGCGAGCTCGGTGAGCAGCTTACTATTCTTGACATTGGGATCCCTATGCCTTTAATACCAGGAAAATTTCACTAGACGAGCTCACAGTATACATGCCCAGCGGTTTTCAATATGTTAGACCAGACAGACCTTTTCTTATTATTGGTAACTTGATTTGTTGATTCCCATAAACATGTACCTTCTATAATATAGTGATCATTTATACTAAATAAACTACATTTCCATCGTTACAGTAACTGATTCTATTCTCGCAGCACTTCACTTTCTTTTAGATATTGCCGAGTATAGCAATATAGTATACCTCCAACCAAAGCTCTTCTCTCTAATTATTTTCTACATTTGCACATGCATGCTTTTGAAATTGGTGCAGATTTTCCCCAGTAACGTACGTAATGCGGTTCGCCAGCGTTTTTGCAGATGGTCCAGCATTTATGTTTCACCACAAATGTTCAGGAAAGCACCGACAAGCCGTCGAAGCGTGGTGCCATCGTTTTGCCTGTCGACATAATACAAAAAACATCTAATTCTGGGTTGTACTCGAACTTTTTCGAATATTTTCGCAAAATCGCTTTGTCGCGCTTTGTAAAGCCTTTAGGATAAACGGCCCGGTTTTTCACTTACTAGAATCAGGGGCACCCAACGAATCTGTTCCTCACATTATCTGTTCCCCAGAGGAATCTTGCTGGCTGGCAAAAATACAGGTGTTCCGATGAGCTGGCTGGGAAATTTATTATTGATAGAGGTTTTGCCTGAGAATTACTGACTTTTTCTAGCATTTCAACCCGAGCTGGCTGTAGAAACTCTGAAGACTGAGGACGACTTAAAAAAAAAAAAAAGAACCCCTTCCCTCTCCCAGAGAGAAGTCACAAACATACGTCGGCTGGTCAGAGTGATTGCGCTTGCGGAAAAAACCTGTTTTGTCGCGGTTTTGTCGCTTTTGTTCGGTCGTTTTGGATCGAGAGATTTGAAAGCGCGCGGAATTCCTGGCTGGGAAATAAATTTGATCAGCTGGCTGGGAAACCAACCAGTTTTATATAGCTGGCTGGGAAATTTCTTGTGTGTGTTGCTGGGAAAAAGGAACAGATAATGTTTTCCCAGCAACACTGAAAAACACCTGAAAATGCCTTAATAACATTTATTTTCATTAACTGGGGTATAATAATACATTTTACGACGAATTGGTTGTTGGGTGCCCCTGTAGAATTGCGGAAAAACCAACAACGCTTTTCTGGGAGTGGAGATACCCAAAACGCAGGAATTCCTATATCACCGTAACAGCGGAAATTCTAGTTAAAATAAACAGGTGTCTTTTTTAAATCAAGGTTTAAAACGTGAGTCACTTAGCTTTTAGTTAACATAGTTTTGAAATCCAAAGAAAAAGAAGAATTGATTTTTTTGGTCATAGTAGCACTTTAAACTCAGTAAAAAAAACAAAAGAGGCCGGCACATACTAATTGGCACTCAAATGTGGCTCAAATATATGTGTCGCAAAATTGTTCCGACGCTTTTTATGGCACTCTTTGATGTAAACACCCGCTCTTTTCCTCTTCAAATGCCCTTTGTCTCGGCAATGATTCCCTGACAAAGTTATCTGTTAGACCAGCAGATTTCCATTACAAGTCTCCTACTTCCGAGTACTGCACGCGAAGAAAAAAGTTTTCATACTTTCCATTAAAAGATATCAAAGACAACTTAATTGCCGAGGGGAAAGGTGCTAATGTAAATAGTTACGGTTTTAATTCTCAATGGTGAACCTATTTAAAATCTGTTAAGAATGAAAATTTGGTACGGCCTAATTCGCCCGCATTTTATTCAACGTAAACTAGTTCATTTGCATTGACAGCCACAGCAATGCAGAAGCAGCGACTGATCTTTGCTTTCATCTTGACCTTCTTTATAATGGATGAAACATTCATCTTTCACGTAACCAGTTGCAGTGATTGGAAGCCTTCGTGGGCGAGCTGGAACAACGATTGGGATGGACCAGTCGACTTTGACTGCGGCAAAGGTCAGATCTAGACTAGTTGACGGTTTCTTTTCCATTTGCGGACACCCGGGAGCATAGATTGGATTGCTTGTGTATCCTGTCCGAAAAGTTAGGTATTTTAGAGCCTCCACGTGCTCAGACGAAGCAAGTTGTTAGCGATTTACGAAATACATGACGTTTTTCGTGTTTCCATAGCCTCATCTAAACACGAGGGGGAGTTGGGAGAATTCGAGACGGTTATGCAAACTCGAGACACAGTCAAGGGTTTGCATCCCTGTCGAGAATTCTCCCAACTTCCCCGAGTGGATGAGCCTATGGAAACACGGAAAAAAGTCCTCTATTGCTCTTATAAAATATTTGTCAAAGATAATTTGACAAATGAAGAAAACAAATGAAGGAAAATTCTTGATTGAAACAGATTTTCTTCATACACACTCATATTTCCTACCAGCCAATCAAAACGCGCGACTGTCGGCATATAAGCAATCAAAATTCGTGTGATATCACAGCCGTGTTACCATACTCTCATCTCAACACAGCTATTGACCAATGAGAGTGCGCGTACTATCCTAATTGATTTATAAAACTTTTTAGTTGTCGACATCAAAATATTATCAATGACGAAGTATTGCCCGTGTGAATAAAGTTATCGACTACAAATAGCAAAAAAATCAAGCCATTGACAAGTAAAGTAGTTTTCCTTTTGGAAAGGAAAACTATACTTTACTTGCCGATTACAAACGCGGCCGTTATTTATCGAAACTCCCTTTCACCCGTCTGTGAGCAAGTTATCGATTACTGATGTCTATTTTGTAGCGACGCAAAAGATTTTTAAAGTCAGCGGTTCTTCTTCTCTTGTCGCTATTTTCCCAGGCTCCCGAAAAACGTACCGGTTATCGACAACTAGACTAAGCGTTTCCTAACGTTAACAGTTGTCGATTTAACTAAGTTGTCTACTTTAAATGGTCGTCGATAACAACTTGCCTCGTCTACATGAGGAGGGCCTTAGGGAAGTTGTAGAAGCCCGGACCCAAGCCACCGTGAGTTCGCATAAGTTTCGAGACAACCATTCACGTCGGCTTGATGTGATGAGCATGAGGCAAGGGAAATTATTTTTGGACAAGTTTAAAGGACTGATAGAAATTTATGCTATCAGACATTGGCAAGGGTGAATTAGATAAGAGTGTTAATCTATCGCTTGCGGTCTCGCCCCAGCACAATCACAAATGGATTTATTTTTAGGAATAGGAAAGGAAAGGAACAAGTGTCTAGTCATTCTAGCGCTTGAGCACTAATTGGGGACACTATAAACTGAATTTAACAATTAACACAAAGTCAAGTGTTGGTTTTTGAGGGGGATGGAAAACCGGAGTACCCGGAGAAAAACCTCTTGATGCAGAGTACAGAACCAACAGACACAACCCACATATGACGCCGAGTCATTTAACCCGGACCACATTGCAATTAGTGGGAGGCGAGTGCTCTAACCCCTGTGCCATCCCTGCACCCACCCCCCCCCCCCCCCAGATACACTTTGCGCGCGAAACAAACAAAGGGCCGCCAATTTTAACCAATCATAAGGAGCAATGTCACGCGTGACTGCTTCTGCAATGTTTTTTCAGGGACATGACAACAGATTTTCGCGGGAACGGGTATTCTAAAAATAGACTCATTTGTGACTGTGCTGGGGAGCCCACCCATGCTATAACAACACTCTTACCTAAGTCACTCTTGGTCATTGACCAATCAGTTGTGTGATATTGTGTTGAGTAAATAATAATAATAATAATAATAATAATAATAATAACAATAACGCTTTCTGTTGTGAAATGTGTCAACAGGTTACTCGATCAGTCGAATTAGAAGCTATCATGATAACTGCAAGGAGGACAGACTCTGGTCCTTTAGTTGTCAATCAAACGCGGCAGCCGAGCACTGCTCCTGGAGTTCACATGTAAATGCGTATGACGAAGCACTGTATTATACTTGTCCACACAATGGTTTCATCACCGGCGTACACAGCCACCACAGCAACCAAAGAGAAGATCGCCGGTATAATGAGGAAAATTTCTACCGCTGATAATATTCTAGCATCGATGGCAAAAATATAATGAAGTAGAGTTTCAGTCCAGTTCAGTTGGTACCCCTCTGAGGGCCCTTGACATTCCCTTTCGATGGTTACCTTCCGAAGTAAATAGACCATTTCCAAGTTTATGTCTGCGTCTCCTTCAAAGCGACTCGAAGTGCGACGTTTTTACGATGGGAATTAGTTCTACTTTACATATATGAATGAACACTAATTTTCATAAGAGAAACTTCGCACTTAGACTCGCTTTGAAGATGAGGCAGATATGAACTCGGAAATGGCCCATTTAAAACCCCCTCCACTTTATAAGCTTTTCACATGCTTAATTGCGTGCATATTTAATTGACCACTGCCCATAGGGGCTTTTCATGATCAGGGCCAATGAAACGCAATCATCGAAACGACAGAACAACAACAACAGTTATGTTAAAGTGCTACCATGACCAACAAATCAATTCTTCTTTTTCTTGGGATTTCAAAACTATCTTAAATAAACACTAAGTACAAGTTTTACAATGTAACCTTTGATTAAAAACACCTGTGTATTTTTATAACTGGAATTTTCCTAATATGGTCCGCCATTACTAACTTAAATCTTGAGAGAGCTGGATCGTGGAGAAAATGACGTGAAAGACTCACTAGTTATGAATGCATGCGTATGTACGCGGCTGAATTAGTATGCAGCAAGGGAGTTTCGGGCTTCGTGCGTTTTACATATAATCAGCTACATTTTAATCGTTGAAAGTTTAACAAGGGGGTAAATGACGTCACTTTTCCCTAGATCCCACCCTCTGAGGTCCAATCGGTCAGTCTTTAACGTGAGAAATGGCTGACCGTGAAATTCAAAACTTACAC
>NC_090869.1:64298356-64315856 GCF_036669935.1 Montipora foliosa | reverse complement strand
AATGTACTTACCGAATTCAACATGGCGGACGACACTTGGTTTGTAACTCGATCAGCAATCTCCTCTAGATTTCTCCTGCTTTTTTTCCAGGTTACCATATATTAGTTAATAAGTATCAACGCTTTGTTAACATCTATCTCATGACTAATTTAAATTCTATTTCAGGCTTTGTTAAATGAAGTCATAGACGATTACGACTCATCTAGTTTTATCCAGGAAAGTGAATTTCAACCAACTTGGGGTGATGTGCTGTTTGGAAAGGTTTTCGGAGGATTTGCCAAATGGGACGCTGTGTATTTCCTGAATATAGCAAGTGAAGGATACAAATATGAGCAGTTCATGGCTTTCTTCCCTTTATATCCGTGGACATTACGAACTTTGGCATGGATGTTTGAACCAGCGGCCAAGTTTTTAATAAGCAAGCGTAATGCTCTTCTCTTACTTGGCTGGATTAGCAACACAGTCTGGTTTACTTTAGGCGCTGTGGCGCTTTACAAACTGACTCTTCGTTTATTTGGAAGAAGAAAGGTAGCTCTGGTTTCAGCTCTTCTGTTTTGCATTAACCCTGCGAGCGTATTTATGTCCAGCCTCTACACAGAAAGCTTGTTCTCTTTCCTTCAGTTCACTGCACTATATTATTTAGAAAATGAGATTTTAATTTCAGCTGTACTTCTGTTCAGTCTTGGTTCGGCAACACGTTCCAATGGAATCACATCTTGCGGGTTCGTAGCTCATTGCATAGCAAAAAAAATTCTTTCTTGTGCATCGTTTCCACAGCAAGTATCATATGAATTTATTGTGGGAAAGTTCTTCTCTGTTGTGATTGCTTTTCTGAAGATGTTACTCTTCAATGGAATTGTGGTGGCTCCATTCATCCTTTTTCAGTTGTATGGATACAAACTGTATTGTTCAGATACTTCATTGGCGAAACTAGCCTGGTGTAACAAGTGGCTTCCATTTCCTTACTCGCACATTCAATCAACCTACTGGGAGGTTGGATTTTTACGTTACTTTGAGGTGAAACAAATCCCAAACTTTCTGCTTGCTTCACCAATGATTGTACTTTGTTTGTGTGCAATACTGACCTACTGTTGTGACCAGCGGAACCGCAATTCAATCAAAACACTTGCTCTTTTAGCAGGAAAACATAAGCAAGATGATTTTGCAAGGTACACATCGTGGAAGTACTTTTTTCTCTAAGCAGAGGCAATGTTAACCTTGAATCAAGGCTCCTTTCCTGTTTAGTCTTTTTTCCTAGAAAAAACAAGGTGGTTGCAATTCAAGAAGAAATTAGAGAAATTTCTTATGCCCTGTGGAAATTATGGTACTTTTTGGTTCCATAAAACAGAGCTAAACCATTGTGCATTCACATTCACTATACGATTTGTGGCAATCAAGGAGACTTAACACTGTGTCAGCCTGTAGCGAGCATGAGAAAATGGGACTAAAATGGTCCCCACGTGTATTCAGGTCAGACTTAACCAAAACTTACTTTTTCATTTTGACTTACCAGTAATGTGACCAAAATCCCCTGAAATCTTAGTTAAATGAAAAGTGCCCATCAGACTCTAATTGCTGCAAATCATGTGACCAAAAATGGTTAAAATAATACACATGGGGGAGGGGTAGGTTTTTTTGTGGGAGAACTTTCCAACTTTTGTACCTCTCCCTTAATGGTTGTTTAATCAACCTTGAATCTGGCTTACAAAGAGACAAGCTGTAATCATGCTGTCCCTCTTGACAACAAGGGAAAAAGGATGGAAGAGTCTTGGTTCAAGATTAAAATTAATACATACTTATTAACTGAGAGGGAAGGCCATGTGGGAAAATATTTGACCAGAGGTCATGAGCCTACATTACATGTATTTAATTCTCATAACTTAGAGTGTGTTACATGGCACTACATGTATCTTGTTTTAGGAACTATGAGCATTATGCCAATGAATATGCCAACATGTGTGATTTTTTCGTTGTACATAATTTTTTTGAGGCACCTGAACACTATATTGATCATTATTAATTTCAGTAGGAAGTCAATTCACCAGTCTGAGAAGAGGGACACTGACTTTTACCACAGCCCATCTGTGTTTGTGTATGTTGTTCATCTGGCATTTATGACATTCTTTGGATTTACGTCCATGCATGTGCAGGTTAGTGTTTCTCTGTTGTCAGTCAAGAGTTACTTTACAATGAAAAGAAGTGTCAATAATTTGATCAGTTAAAATGTTCTTCACTATTAGCTTACATGTAAGGGTGGTCAATTGGCACTCCACTGTTATTAATACATGAAAGAAACAATAATTCAATGAAACATAACAATGGTTAAGAGCCCAAACTGGAAGGTGTTGTAACGATAGGACAAGGTCAAGTTTCTTATTGACCAATCACAATCCACGTACTCCATGTGCTTTGTAGGCCAGGTTACCCGGAACCTTGTGTTGAAATTCAACTAGAGGAAAATTGTTAAATACCGTTACAGGTGTGTTGTGTGTTGTCGTTCAAACTTCACAAGGATCTAGTCTAAAGAGACGGAGTACTTGACAGTTGGCACTTTCCATAGTGTGGTAGAGTTAGCTTCAGGATGTCCAAGAACAATCTAATTGGAGGGGGAAATGGGGGGAGGGGTAGTTTCTAAAGGAAGTGTGGTATTGCATCAGTGGGGAGAGAAATGCAAAATTTTGTTATCAAACATGTTGATAAAGGTAAATACAACACAACACAATACTTTATTTAACGAGGGTAACACATTCTAATATGTGGCCCTAACGATCCGCAGTGGTAATAGAGATTTGTGAGCTGATGTTTATTCATGTCCAATACACCTGAAGTGAGTCAGGTCATCTAGGGAGTGGGATGGTGTGACTCACTGGAAGTCAGATAAGAGAGACTTAAAAAAAATACACAAAGGCGCTTACAGAGGGTAGAAGATGTTGGCGGATTGACCTCATTTGACACAGATGGCCATGACCAGACTCTGTGGGTGTTGGCCAGACTAATCGGAAGTCCGATCACAAATTTGCAGAGGTAGACGTGAAGCAAGCTAATTATTGCTCCATAAACGTTTTGAGGGTCAGGCCTTCATCTTTCCAGCCAGCCCTTCAATCCTTGCGAGCAAATAGCTTTAGCAAATCTTTCTTGCAGTGGTTACTTTACCATTGTGAACCAAATGTTCAAGAACAATTTAACAAGTTGTTAGGGTAGGATTTGAACCTGACTGAACCCTGTGTGAATTCAAGCCTAAACCATGGCAACATATGACCTCCTCGCAGCTGGTAGATGTGCAAGTTGTGCACAGACATCCACTGCTTCCTTTGCCAAAATAATGGATATATGGGTTATCGACCAAGCGTGAGGTCAAGATGGCTGGATATTGGCAAAGTTCTTGTTTTTTTTGCGTTGTTCATCTCGGTCCATAAAAACATAAAAATGCAAAAAATGAATGAGGCCAATATCCACCTATCTTGACCAAACAATCTTGGTCAATAAAGGATTTATTATATGGAATAAAACAGAAAAAATGATCTTTGATCTTGTGGGACCAAGCAAGAAATCCTGAGCAGGCAAACAGCTCTATGTTGCCCGCTCTGGTAGCCAATCACAGCGTGGGATTTGGTTCATCTTGCCTGCTCACGGTGCTAGGTAGTCATGTAATACACTTTAGGACAAAATATACCCTGACAAACACCTAAATTCCAAACTACGAGCACAAAAATGCTAGGATGTTTATCTCTTGATGTAAAAAGTTGCATTGCATCTATTATTAATCTGACAAATGAAAGGGCTGGCTTTTAAAGAACTTGTGCAGCTTAGTTAATTTAGTTTATTTTAGTTCTGTTATTTTCATAACCTGCCTTGTTGTAACTCAGTAACTGTTGTAACATTGTCCAGAACATGGTTAGCCCACTTGTTTGTTTACATTTCATAATTTGCTACATGTAAACTTTGCAGGTCATCACAAGATTCATAGCTTCTGCATCCCCTCTTATTTACTGGTATTCTGCTCATGTAATTATAAGAGAGACTCCTGAGTCAAGCTACAGGAACCTGAAGAGGAAATGGAAGTCTCACTTAATTTTGGGGTATTTCCTCCTGTACTTCTTCATTGGAACAGCATTGCACTGCAACTTTTATCCTTGGACTTAACAAATCAAAGAGATCATACATGTACCTGTACATACAGTCTGTATTAGGGGCCTGTGGCACCTTGTGTGCCTTTACCTCTATGAAATTTGATCCTCTGGGGAAGTGTAGTCTAAGGAAGGACTGTTGTTGGTGACTTATTTTTTGACTGGGTGGCAGTCATCTTGAGAGTGAAGTACTGGTAGTAGTGTGTGTGTACTCACTCATCTGGAGATGAAATTCCATCAAGGTATGTTAGTCCTGGGTCTTCCTGGGATCAAACCATTTTCAGTCTTACATGCTTTTGGTCTGGTAACCTTGCCCCCAGACCACCCCCCCACCCCCCCCCCCCCCCTTTCTCCTCCGACTGCAATTGCAAAGGAAGGTGGAGGTCAAGATATGATTGCTGCCAAATGGCTTAAATGGTTTCATAGAATATCTTTCCGACCAGTTACCTCAGACTATCTGATTGTTGTGCAGGAAGTCACAGGTAAGGTTGAGATCTCAAGCAGACCAACCGGCAGGTCTTTAAAGGGGGAATGAGAGTTTTTCTGTTCTCTGGTTGAAACTTCACAGACATCTTTCTCTATTAACCTTAACTCATGCTATTTAGGCAAACGATGTTTTAGTTTTTGAGAGGGGAAAACCAGAGAACCCAAATAAAAACCTCTTGAACTTGACTAGTCGTAAAATAGTAAAATAGTAATTATAGTAAATTAATGATTGGGAATTAGGCCGTTGCCTAGACATCTATTTCATTTGAAACGTTTTAAAAACTACTTGGACGACAAGCTATCTACAAGTTCAGTCCCATTTTCGCGTCCTTGTAACTATTGTTTTTAAGCAGCCTTTTAAATGAAGAGAACAATTTACTCCATACAGATGAACATATCCAAAAAGGTCTTTGGGCAAGGGCTTAATTTTGACCTTAAACATTAAAAATTGCTATGTCCAGTATTCACCCTTTTGGTGTGCGGGGAGCCCCTGTCATTATAATCTGTCTTATCCCTCATTCGCCAAACCTTTGTACCTTATTGCCATTCTTCTTCAAAAGTGCCACAAACAAACTTTGCTATTTGGAGGGATCAAATCTACCCAACCGTTTCACGTAAAGGCAAATATATGGTACCACATGAAACAAATTATATTGCTGAAAAGTGATTAGTAGCCTAAGATAACTCTCAGCTAAGTCAAAAAAAAATTCTCTGAAGCAGATTTGTAGCCACCTTCACATTTGGAAAATTTTAAGGTGGCTCTGCTCCAAGAAGTAATAAGTTGAAAACACGAGTCACAGATTAGGTCACAAGTCACGTCGCCTCATGTCAGTTCGCAAAGGATGGAGAAGCTCAAAACCAGTTAACAACACTTGGTGAGAAGTAGCAAAACCCCCTTACTAAATTAAAAATTGCGTATTGTAATTTTACCAACAACCTACAAACAGGCTGTCATTTTGGTTTTACTGATTCCTGCGATCGAATGGTGCACTGTCAAGAATGAGAGGCGTAGTTGCTAGCTTTGAAACGTTCAAAGCAAATTACCGAGCCACTGATTTTTCGCGGAAGCCCACAGGAAAAAGAGCTGCTTCAAAATTGAGTCAAAAATACCCTCAAGCTACACCGTATTGCAGTTTCCATATTTGGTTCCTGGCGAGTCCATCCTCTCACAAACTTCCCTAATTACTACGTCACCAGGGACTTGCAACAGTAGTATTGTGCGTACTTTCGTAGTCTTCTTTTCAAAATTATTATATATGAAAGACATTCAAGAGAATTGAAGAACTCCATAAGAATTTTCTAGAAATTGCTTTTTATTTAACTTGCGCTCTTGGGTTCATCTGTAGAGTTTAAAGCTGGATAAAGAAATTGTCTTTGCTGATGAGAAAGCCAGCGTCATTTCTTAAAAAAAAAGATATTTTTTTTATGGGCGAGGGGAGCAAGGTTATTTATCGACCAGCCACGGGTTTTCGCAACCTTGTTCCCAGGGCTTTTCTCCGCCGGGACCTCTCCGCTCTCGGCGGAGAAAAGCCCTGGGAACGGGGTTGGGACAAGCGACCTTAAAATTTTGACTCGATCTTTAGAGAAATGGAAAGGTCGGTCGAAATTTGATTTCAAGCCTTCTCACGACACAAAATTTTAAGGGCCGAGTACGTACCGCCACTCTGACTACTTGTACTGGAGAAAATAATTTTTGCAAAACAAATAGTGTTTTTGTCACAAAAAATGGGAATCTTAGAATGGCTCATTGCTTTGACGCGGCCATCTGTGACATGTTAGGTTTGGCCTAAGAGCTAATCTGACGCAAACAGCTTTATAACAAAAGGACAATCGTAATACGTCACAAGTCTTCAAGATGGCGGCACCCGGGAAATTTGAAAACAAAAACAGGCGATTCTAAACCTTATTTATTTTGGATACAGACGCTTTTTGTCAAAAAAGTTTGAACAAATTCGGCTATTTAGGCGGTCAGTATAAAATGCAGACTGCAGATCGCAGATTGGGTTTAAAATGCAGGCTAGGGGGCAAAATGCAGATTGCAGACTGGGTTTAAAATGCAGACTGAGGCCTAAATTGTCGATATATTTTCAAGTTTCCTTAGGGCCACGCAATGTCGGTCTCGTTTTCTCTGCCACGAAAATTCCTACTAGGTCTATTTCATTCTAAAAGAATTGTTACCATTGAGAATTTGTATTTGTTCTTTAATCTGAAGCATAAACATTTGGTGATTTGCTTCATGGTTCACCTTAAAGGGAATTCGAATCTGACGATTGGCGAATGTCATACGATGCAAATACAGACACGTCACCAGTTGCTTTGCTCGCGCGTACTCCAACCTTTGGCCGTAGTTCAGCATGGCGGGGATTTCTGCTAACTAGATGCTTCTGTGAAGCATACACTGGCTTGCCTGTGGTACGTGCTACAGAAAATCAGAAGGCACTGAATTGTGTGGTATTGAAATACAGCATTCCAGTCTCTGAAGAATAACAAATAAAAGAGAAGCGAGAAACATTGGCTTCTGGGCTGACATGTTGATAATTTTCAAGTTCCCTCACAACTTCTTTTCACCACAAGTGTGCCCTATGAGCATCCGAAAATTTTGTAATACTAAACTTCACTGAAGTCAAGCCCTGTTTCGCGGGGTTAGTGTTGGGATGGGAGACCAAAACAATAAACCCCTCATGGAAAACAGAAACATCTGACCGAAAATACTATTAACGCTAACAAATGCGAACTCAGCAAGGTACAGATTCTGTTAGCTTGCTTTATGCAAAACAAATATTGATGAAAAAGCAAATAAATATTGATACACAGTTTTCAGAAAGAGCAGAAGGAAGTTTCCCGGACGGTCGATCGAGAATAAAATATTTACGACATGAAAACAACATTAATTTTGAACCGTGAATATAGAATATAAAAAGTTACGATCAGCGACAAACATTTTGGGAGATTTTTGCTACGTTCAAGTAAATTGCAAAATCGAAAGTGACATGGCCGGAATTCAGCGGGCGTCGTGATTAAGTTACCGCGGCATGTTTACTCGCCAAACAGTGAAGCATCTGTGTCAAATGATGGCAAGATACCGGGTTTTTGTAAGTTTCTTTTTCTGTCGTGTTATAAAGTTTGACAATGAAATGAGCGAAGTCAAAACAAAGATCACAATCGCCCAACTCTTGTTTATGCAAAGTCAAAATTTACTCTCCAAGACGCGTACGACGTTATTTATCACCAGGTAATTCCATCATTTTGGAAATAGCAGCTGCTTTATTATTCATCTGCGTCACAAGTTTTCACTGATTTTGGGCCTCATTTTGTTGAAACTCAACCACGCTTCCAACAGGCCTGTGAACCCTTCCTGCTTACAGAGCAATACTAAAAAACTTCTCCCATATCACATTTGAACCTTAAGCTCGAAAATTCAATACACAACATGATATTATAATTCACAAAGGCAGAAAATACCACAGAATCCTTTTCCAGCGAAAATTTTATTGAAACAAACAACATATTTGCTCTTAGAGGCGAAAACCTCTTCCTATTTCATAGCGTGCGTGAAGACAAGAAACTCAATTGTGTCAAATTACCATGTACTTCAGGTAAATACTGCTCACTTTGATTTCGTCTCGACGGGCGATAGATTGTTGTCGAAGTCCAGTACTAGTCGCTTTTGAGATTCATGCCTAGTTTATCCAACTGACTTTCCATTAAGGGTATATTTTGTTTAAGGATCCACTAAAACGCCATTCGCGTTGCATGACTTTCGACGCCATTGCAGGCTAAGTTGATGATTCTACTGTGTCCACCAGAGAAATCTACGCAGTTCCACTACCCTCTCGATCCTAAGAAAATACGTGCAAAAGGCTCTATACACAAAGGCAACACTTACCAGGGGAGTGACAGGCAAGACTTTTACCGACACGGAAAAAAAAAAAAAAAAAAAAAAAAAGAAAACAAACAAACTAAACGCAGACCTCGACTGGGTTTGCCCATAGGCAACCCAGTAATAAATCCAAGATAAAGACTGCAGACTGAGGCCTAAATTGTCGCATTCTTTAAAAATCGTTCAGAAAATATGCGTTCCACTTACCGTAGTGACCGCACTGATCGCCTTCCCCCCAAAAAATCTGCTCTGTATCATTTTCTTAGCTCGATATGTCGGACGTCTTTTCCCTTCCTCCTATTTTCTACAGCGGCCTCTCTCGTTTCAAACTTTTATTCATGCATACGAAATATACGTTATTCGGTCGCGCGGATGTTATGATGACACACTGACTTTGGCAGTGACGTCATCAAATTCGCAAGGTGTTTTGATGTAACCTGATATAACCCACAGATCTGAGAATTGGAGAGGTGATTTATGAATTTGTCTCCTATGACGTTCCAATTTTTTTTGCTTTTTCCATTGCATGCATTAAGATACGTTAAAGACATAATAAAAGCTGTTCTTACCTTAGATGTATTAGCAGAAATCCCTGCCATGCCGAACTTGGAGCAAGTGCGAGCAAAGCAACTGGTGACGTGTCTTTATTTGTATCATAAGACAATCGGCAACAGACAGAAGGCTTAAATCCGAATTCCCTTTACGGTGAAGCATATTGTTCATGCTTCAGATTAAGGAACAAATACAAATGTTCAATGGTAGCAATGATAAATAGACCTATATAGCTATTTGGAAATTTTTGCGTATCAAACTAGGCCTTAGTCTGCCTTTTAGACCCAGTCTGCATTTTAACCCAATCTGCAGTCTGCATTTTATACTGACCGACTATTTAGGTTATTTTTTAGTTATTTTTTGTTTGGAGTGCGTGGCATAGTTTTTAAAGTTACACGCAACGTTGATTTGCAAATCTCTTTTTTGATGTCATTTCGTAAACTAGGACAGAAACTGGGGGCTCATCGATCGTGTCCGCTCAAGCCGAGTCGTAAAACGTTAAACTGAAACTGAAACTGAAAGGTTATTGAACACTTCCCTGAGGGGCTTTTCGGTAATCAATACATCATCTTAAAAGCCTAAGATAAAATAAATTGCTATATTTATGAAAACGATATATAAATTGATAGTAAAGGCTAAATTGTTTCAACGGTTGTTAATTCATGGCGTCTACCACAACTTAATTAGGTTTTCCGCTTCCCATGACTGAGGCTGCAAAAATTCTTTCAAAACTTTGTATAGAGCTCTAAGTAAAAATGATCAGTCTTGTCTCGACAAAGGTTACCATAGCAACTAATTTGCCGCGGCTGGCCTGGATTCGCTTTGTTTGTTATCATAATGTAGATTTTAAAGCAGCTCCGGGCTGTTGTCTTTAATTTATTCCCCTGAAATTGCCTTCGTTAAAATGGGTTGTGGGATTAGTAAGGTAACTGGCTTTGCTGAAGTGGAAAACAACTTTGATTTTAGTCGAAGAAACACGATTGTAAACAAGCCCGATGTTGTCGTTGAGATTGGAAAAGGCGTGAAGAAAATAGACCAGGAGCGTCGACTTGTCTTTATATTCGGTAGGTGGTAAACGCATCGCACTTTGTATTGTATTGCCATTGTTTTGGTTGTTTGAGCCTTCCAGAATAATTACCTATTCGTTTTTCTTCTGTGTTTTTTTGTCTTGTATCACCTTTGCATAAAATATAAATTAAGCTTAGCTTTTCACATTTGTCTTACCCATTTGGCAACCCTGAAATTGTAGCTTAAAAAATCACGGCCATTTTATCTTTTGCCGGGGAAAAGGTTTTTTTTTTTAAAGTTGGGGCTTTTAACTTAACGGAAGGTGTCGGCAGCTCTTTTGTACAGCAAATGTTACATGCAAATTAGTACTCACCGTAGCTTAGCTGAACAACCGACTCCTTCGATTTTTATTAAAACAACGATTAAATCCTGCAATGAAAACCTTGATTTTTACACTATTTCCAGCCGCACACTCAAACTGAGATTGTTTCCCTTCGTTTTTAATTGATAGGAAGTTGCACGCTGTGAAATGAGAGTTTTTGCGCAATTGTTACGCTTATTTGCATTGTATTCTATATAGACAACAGACGAAAGTTGCGTGCATCTTTCGTAAGTAATAAATTTCGTACAACTTCCCTTTTTGAAATCTGTTCCCCAAAAATTATTGTTTTTGTGGCAGTGAGAGATTTTTTTTAAAGTCTAGATGCTGGGAAGCCGACACTTTCGTACATTTCAATAGCGGCTATTCATCTTTGTCGAATTCCTGCTGCGCTTTCCTTAAATATTGATACAAAGATCAGACTGCCTTTGTTGTTGTCTTAAAATAATTGCGTCATAATTGACGAAAATGATTGTATATTTTATTGGTTGAAATAAGCAATAAAAGTAGAACTTGATCATGTCCCATCACTTTATTCTGTACTTTCTCAAATGCCATAATACATCTTATTATCCATTAAAAATAGTTCCCCGTTTCTGATTGGTTAAAACCACACGCCAAGAGCCCATCTGGAGCGTGCAACTTCCATACAGCGTCTGTGAAACGGCATTTTCACAAGTAGGTTTATTTTTAGACTAGCCCTTCCGAATTAGGTCAAAAAACAAAGGCAGTTCCGGTTCGGTGACCCTATGATGTCAGCTTAATTTCTTGTGATTGGTCATCGGCTCCTGTGGGAGTCTCATTAGCGGGAAATTCAATCTAAAAATAACCTTACTTGTGAAAACACTGTTGCATGAAAATAGGTAAGTTGCACGTTCCGGTTGATGGGCTCCTGCACACGGATTATCCACCATAACCAGCTGCTGTTCACCAAATTTGGTAAGAAACTTCGTCATATTGAATCAATGGCGTCAAAAGTGCAGCCCGCTGCAGATTATTGAACCGATGACGTCAAAAGTGCAGCCCGCTGCAAATTATTTTTGTTGAGCAGAAAAATGGCTGCGATAGGTTTAGAAGTTTGAGCAAAGAAAATATTTTGAATGAATAATATTATAGCAATTATTGAATTCGGCTTTCGTAGAATATGAAGAATTCTGCAGATCTCGGAGGATGTTATGTTATCCACCTCGGCCTTCGGCCTTGGTGGATAACACCTTCCTCTACCTGCAGAATTCTTCATATCCTACTCAGCCTCATTCAATAATTGCTAATTATTTGACCCCCCCCCCCCCCCCCCCTCCTCCCACCCCAACCAATTCTTCATCATCATTGTTTTCGATTTATCTTGAACATGAAGATGTTGCAAGAACGCCTATGCCATTTTTTTTGTTTTTGGGTGGAAGGGGGGGGGGGGGGGGGTTTAAAGAGGTGTTTATGGGATTTGAGTAAGTAGAAAAAATGAAAGAAATTCAATCTCCCATAGGGCTTGGTTACCTACAAGTCTTATTAGCTTCCCAAATCAGTTGCCATGCAGGAACCATTCTTCACCCATTTCAAGCCTTTGGAAATAAGTTTTTTGGTCTGTGATTTGTGATCTATAGTTAATTAGAGATGATTCAACTTGTGGGATGATAGCATGTTGAACAATTTGAAATGGACACCGAAGTCAAATTGTCCTCTCTTTTTAAGGAGTTGACACCTGCGTAATCATGAATGACTGAGTTTTTCAAAGCACCAAAAGACCTAATCAGGTCAATTATCAGTTTTGATCATTGTTAACAGGGTTCCATGATTAGTGTTAATTGGGATTTTAAAATTATAACTTAGCATGGTCTCAGATGTACAGATTTTAATTTGACACATGCGAGGAACTTGAATCAGTGTGACTCTGATTTAATTGGTGCAACTTTGGCTTGACAAGCTTAATTTCATGGTGATTCAGAGTTTTGCCCTGTTGTTGAACTTTATTCTATCAATCCAGCTGTTAATGTAGGAGTCCTTTACATCTTGAAATGTGCCTATGATTTAATTAGTGAAGTAACATACCGGTAATTATATAAAACGTACACTAATGATTGAACCTTTCATCTGACCTTTTCCCTGAATTGATGTTGTGCAAAATTGCTTTCAACTTCTCATGATAAATAATCTTCCCAGCTGTCATTATGTTGTGATTAACAGGTGGTCCTGGATCAGCTAAAGGTTGCATCGTAAATGACTTGAGGACAATGTTTGACTTTGGCTTTATATCAGCAGAGGATTTAATTTTGCAAAAACTTCCAAAAAAGGTCACAGAAAAGGGCTTGGAATCTCCCTCAGACACACATGAACTTAAAGCTCTTTTGCTAGAAAATCCTGAATCCCTCACTCTGGACTGGGTTTTGGAAACTATCCAGGAAGAAATTCAAACCATACCTGACAAGCCAATATTGGTGGACCTCATTCCAAACCTTAACTTCATGATGCGAATCAACAAATTTATCAAGGAATGTGATAAGGAGATGGAACAGTTTGAGGCAAAAGTAAGCTAGTGTTCATTTTTATTTTAAATTTGTACATTATACTAAATGAGTTTCAATAACTGATTAGTGAGGGATCAAGGTCACATGCATTGAGCTTTTGAGACTGATAAACACTCCTTATTAGCGTTCTTTGTGTAAGGAATTTGGGGCGGGGGGGGGGGGGGGTGTGTATGCCGCTAGTTTCTCCGAACCCCTACCCCATTATGTCTAATCATAAACCCCATCTTAGTCACTTTTGAGCAAATGTCATTTTCGCTATCCCAACTTAGTCACTTTCTGATTATGCCTCTACCTTATAAAGCCTTTTAAGTAGGTCATCCTTAAATGAATTGACACGTTTGTTAAATTGAATGTAGAACACTTTACTTTTCACCTACAGTACAATCATTCTGGTACGTTTGCTAGCCGTAAATATTTACAAATGTACCGTACTGAGCCGACTGTTAAATATTAAAACAACAGCACAAACCATTTTTTAACGGCCGATCTTCCTATTTTAAAATTCCTGCTTACCAGAATTTTCTTATCCCAGAAATCCCGAAAAATGTGCGACCTCATTCTAGTAACTCTACTAAAAATGTAACCCCATTATAGTCAATCCAGTCTTGAAAATGCGACCCCACCCAGTGCCGTGAGCGGCATATCCCCATTAGCCTCTTATAAGGAAGAACCCCCCCCCCCCCCCAGGAGGCATACTAAAAGGGCACTAAGCTTATTTTCCTTGTACATGCCAATATTCTCCTCCCACAATATAGGCCATTTTACAGTTTGCTCATGCAGTGACCTAGCCTATGAATGACTGTGAGGATGCCAGTGACCTTGTATTGATATGGACCTCACTTCTTTTATCATGCATATTGTGTTGTTGTAATTCTAATAAGTATTAGTCTTGTATCAAAATAAGGTTGTGAACTGGCAGCCTTGCTTCCATTCTTTGGCCAGGTAACTTAGCTAGAACTGTAAAATGGTCTATATAGCTATTTGATCCTTTTTTTGGACTCCAGAGGGACATAATTTTAATTTGTGGAATGCTTTTGAAACCATTCAATAAACTCCCAGGTTGTGTTTTAAATATCAGGTATAAAACCACCCGGCTTTTCCTCATGGTACAGCACTCCTGCTTATTTATTAAACAGTAATTTAATGGTAATAATAATTACTTTTGACTCTGTTATGAGCTGGGGGCATGCTTCTGCTGGTGTAGGACTCATCGCAAACTTCATCAACCCACCATAGTCTAGTAATTTTAAGGGTAATAGACTTCTCATTACATCTAGGGTCATGAATTGTCCTGATATGTGCAGAATTCCCTGCTAGCAGAGGTTTCTTTTCTTTCGCATTCGCTGGGCCGATGGATACGTACGAAAAAAGAGACCTTTGCCATTGGTCGAAATCCACTGTGTTGAGCATGCACAGCAGTTTAAATGACCAAATCGTCACGTGATACTTCATGTTTTGTGGGCTCACTTAACAACAGCAGAATTACTGTAAAGGAATGTGCGGGACACAGCGGGCTCAAGTCACAGTCAGCAAACATATCATGGAGCATGCGGTTTGAAGAGTGATTTGTGGACGGCAGTTGGATCAGAGTGAATTTCGACTCATGGCAGAGGCCTCTTTTAACGTACTTGTCAGCCCAGCGAATGCAAAAAGAAAAGAGACCTCTGCTAGGAGGGAGTGTCCAGAAATGCAGGTGTTATGAAATTTAAGACCCTCAAAATCTACTACAAAAGCTAAAACCAGGGGTTTCAATAGAAGCCGGTTACCGGCGGTATACCGCCGCCTGCTTTGCCTCACACCGCCGGCTAGTTTGCCTTGATTTTCACTAAAAATGCTACCATAAACTTGTCAAACTGCCGCCTTCAATGGGCTATCATGGACGGCTATTTCAGAAGTTATTGAAACCCCTGTAAAACCCCTTGTAAACATGCTCTTTCCGTAATTCACTTGTTTTATTCATAGACATTCTATTCAGACATATATTCCCTGTAAGTTTTACGAGGGGTCATAAATCACTAATTTTTTCTACCGCAATAATACCATCAACTTGTACCAACAGTGCATTTGTGCTTTATTATTATATCCTATTTCCTGTGAACTGATGTTGCCATTGGCTTGGAATTACTAGATGAGAAGAGTGGTGATAGTTTTTTCCACAACTGAGCAAAGAAGGGGATTGAGTTCAATACTTACAGGCACATTGCAAACTTTGTCTCAGCCCTGTTTTCAAGGAAGTATCCCAATGGAAAGTTGTTTTGTGATGCCAACTTGGTGTTGAATGTGTTTCCCCTCTTCTGCCCAATGGGTTGAAAAGAGGAAGTTAAACAAACAAACAAACAAACAAAGCAGACAGTAATGGGGTTTGGAACAAGCTGCAGCCAAATAAGTTAGAAAAATGTTTATTTGACAGTGTAACTTACACCCTTGGTATCTGGAATTTGTGACAACTAATATCAAAATAATTGATCTCCCCTTTGGCTTTAAGGCTGCACACCTCAAAAAATATGGTGTAAGAGAATTCTTTGCACAAGCTTGAAAAAAACTTAACGTAGAAGCCCAAAAATGCCTTTTTATCATAATTAGTGTCAATTCAGTGACAAAAACGGATTGATCTTCTTGGGTGCATGCTTGCTTCTGGATTTTGGGGGTTTTTGTAAGCATTACAAAAAGGTAGCTACAGTGACCACCTTGGTAGCCAGATTCCTGTCAGCTTCCAAAGTTCATTAAAGCCTATGCTTACTATTTCCAGTTTCCTTGTGCATTTGCTTTGAACTTGACATTATCAAAGGATGATCTTCTAAGAAACATCATGAATAGTCACTCTCCAGCCTGTGCAAAACCACCGAGCTCAAATCCCAAAGATGCTTCTTCTAATCAGGGCGATGAAATGGACACCTCAAGGACTAAAAGGCGCTTTGCATGGTATGAAAAATCTGTGAAGGATTTCATAAACTACTTCGATAAAGATGATCGAATTGTAAGAGTTAACACAGCTGCAGGGCAACTGCAGCATATATGGGATGCAATACTGGACTTCTTTGCTGCTGAAATGGATTTCAGTGGAAGCAGAGTCATCAACACAGTGGTTCTCTTTGTATTTGGTAAGTTTATTGACGATGCAGTGACCATCTATTTTGGTCAAAAGTTAAATGCCACAGAATGGCAGTTTTCCCTGGTGAGATACTCAACGTTGTAAGATCTTCATGAAGATCTGAACAAGGATTTTCAAGAAGTACAACATAATACCAAGATCTTTAAGCCATTTGATGACGGGCATAAAAACTTAATTGGGAATTACTAGTACATATTCCTAACAAGAGTATAGTTTTTGCACTTTCTAGTTTTAAATGCTTAAATACCTCTGAGCTACAGGCTCCCTGCTAGCAGAGGTCTCTTTTCTTTTTGATTTCGCTGGGCTGACAAGTACGAGAAAAGAGACCTCTTTTTATAGCAACTGAAGATATTTTCCCAAGACATGAAAGCACTAATGCGCCGATCAAATGGAAACTTCAACATCCTCCCCCCCCTTCCTTTCCGGGAAAACCCCGGGCATTTTACTATCTTCTGTGCTCGGGGAGTGGGGAATTTGACCTTTGCCTGCGTGGGGTGGGGAAAATTGAACCGGAAGTGTCAGGTTTCAAATGATTTTTTTTCGGGCGCCGAAGTCGCTAACAGCTATAAAACACGTGTTTGGACGAGATGGAAGAGTTTAAAGGAAGAGATGTAGCATTTGCGAGCGGCTCACAAAAAAGGCCTTCAAAAGGTCTTTATTAAAGACGGCAGGAGCCGACGACGATTGTTCTTTAGTAGGGTATGACAGACAAATCCGACGATAAGGGTAGGGCATTTGAACACCATTTTGGCCCGAGTGGGCGGGAATTTGAACGATCCAATCTTCAAAAGTTCAAATGCCCGGGCTTTGCCCAGGGAGGGGGGATGTTGAAGTTTCGAGTTGATCGGCGCATAAGGTTTACTGCTTTGTCATTTATAATTCACTACCTTGTCATTTGTACCCCTAACGAGCAACCAAAGCAACTGGTGTAGTCCAAAACAAGGAATACCAGGCTCCTTTCCTTCTGTCTTCCTGGTCCAAAGAAATGCATGCCAGAGCCATTTAGAACTTTGCATAGGAAAATGCTGCAATGGGGCCTCCTGCATTCTAAAGCTTCTGATTTCATCATTAGAAATTGTTATTCAAAACACAACCCTCAAATACATGTCTTTTTTTCTTTGATAAAGACAAAGCGGGATACAAGGCTATCGACACAGACAGATATCCCATGAAGGAGATTTGTCTTGATGAGCTTGTTGATGATCCTCGGGCAACTGACGTAAGGCATTAGTACTAAGAAGTTGCATGTTTTGTTAGGGGAGGGCATGTTCAGAATACCTTATGCAACCATCCTGTAACAGAAAACTGCTTATATTATCTAACAAGCGGATGAAAAAAGATTCTGAAAGTGACGAGGGTCAGAGTTACTTGTAGAGGACTCTCTACAGTTCTATAAAGAATTGGTTATGAAAGCCGCGGTGTGTAATTGTTGCA
>NC_090869.1:64255856-64293356 GCF_036669935.1 Montipora foliosa | reverse complement strand
TCATTTTTGTTGACGGTGAAGCTTTCTTAGGTTGTCAGTATCTCGTATGGTGTCTGTGACTCTGAGTCGAGACCATCCTTACATGACAGTTGCATTTCCATTGTTTTATAATTATGAAATAAAGGGAATAAATAAATGGGTAAATAAATCAATAAACAAATCATTCCACGGTGGTTTCTTTAATTAATGCCATTTGTTGGTAAAATTTACAACTTAATGTGTCTGCTTGTGTTTTGCTTTAATACAATACATTCCATTCACCAATACATTTATAAATATATTTTTAGAGAGGTTTTGATAGTTTTAGAGTTTTTTATAGTTTTGTAATTAGTATATTGTTAATACATTGTAATAACCTGCAGGTGTGAGATTGTGATTTTTAATAAATTGTAATTATTATTATCAATATCATCATTACTATTATTTGTTGCATTGCTAATGAAATTCATATTAATTTTGAGAAATATGAAGATAATAATAATTATTGCTGTGGAATTTTATTTAACTTTCCTTTGGATTAGGTTTCTGTGATGACCAAGTCAATGAAATTAGCCATGAATAATGATAATGACTTTATTAGTGCCATTTTTTTTTGGCTTTTGCTAGTTATAGAGAATCAAGAGATTAGCAAGGCCATGTGTTGATCAGAACATTTACTTGCATCATGATTAACTTTTAGAGTGTTAAGCATGTGCTCAATGTGAATAAAGTAACGGCAGGACTTTCTAAGGATGGAGATGCAGAGGGTGGAGATGCAGAGGGTGAAGATACAGCTAAGAAACCAGAAGAAAATGTCAAGGCCACGTCCCTTAAAAGTGTTAGTACAAGAATTCTTCATTTTTGAAAGGGAACAGTGAGTTGTTGAATAGGTTGATTTGTAATTCTCACAATCATCGTCGTCATTATTTGAATCATCATGTGGGTTGCTCCCCATGTTGATAAGTTTGGTTCTGTCCTTATGGCCTCAATATATCCAAACACTATAAACTCAACTTATATTTTTTTCAGCAGTGAGGTAAATATTTTCCTAATTTTTATTTATTTTATTTTGCAGACTGTTGACAGAGTACGGTTGAGGCTCAAGGTAGCATCGCTCATAAAAAGTACAACTGCACCAGACAAAGAGGAAAATAAAAGGTTTCTTTACAGTGATGTTATTTTATCAGAATTTGAAATTGGCGGTCGTCCGAGACGACCAGAAATTCTATTTCGTCATTGGTCTACGTCACTATGAAGTCACGTGAGATCGAGAGCGCGAAACCAGAGCTTGCAGTTGAGCGTCGTTTTTCAGAGCTTCAAGTCAAGGTTTTGCATTACGAATATATTTTCGGTTTTTTTTTCTACCGTATGGAAGCCTATATGGAAAACAACGAAGACGCCCTTTTGAGGGAAGATGATGAGGGTGTATCGCTTAAATAAGAATCGATAATCTGTATAATTAATAATGTCAGACATTACGACACGAATTTTTACTATTGTATGACGACTATTGGACGGACCAATGGGTAACTATTTTTGATTATGTTTCAGTTGAATTCAAGCAACAATCTCTAATATTAGGTACCACGATTACTTCTCCAGATTTCGAACTATCTGAGAACTTGTCATCTCAACGTCTCGAGTAACCAGTTGTAAAGACTCCGATAAGCTTATGACAGTAAACGTTTGAAACCTTGGTCGTACCGTCTCATCAATACACTCGAAATCCATTGAAACCATAGCAAGATTGGTTAGGAGCAACAAGATGACAGAGAACGCCCTGAAGATTCGACGTACAGCCAAGATAAAATTCACGAGAAAAAGAATGACTTCTACAGTGCTATAGCGAAGAAGCAGAGTATCGAAAACGTTAAAAGTAAGAGGTTTTTTTTTACCGATGCATGGCAAACCGTTGAAGGTAAGCATGACCTTTATACTACACTACTGGACGATGATGACGCATATGAAAAAGAAGAGGCATGGATTAATGAACTACAAGAAATATACACAGAGACATCATCGATATACAATAGGTGTGTGAGCGAGAATCTCCTCAAAATAAAGGAAGAAGACATGCGTATAAAATTTGATGAATTGAACAAGAAAAAGGCATCCTTAGAAACAATGTTTAAGTCCTCAGTTGATCAAATTATGAAATTATTGACAACCGATAAAAAGGAAAAGATTTCAACAACTAGGTTGCGAAAAAATGAGCACGACTTGGTCATGATATTCCAAGACTACAATCTCGCTACAAGTATTCTAATTATAAGCAATTGCTCAAAGTTACCGCAAGAATTTTAGCAATGTATAAAATAAAACCCAAAGTAACATTTAAAAATGTCGTAGCACCTTTAATCTACAGTATGACGTGGAAGCGCAAATCGAAATGGAAAATGACATCAAGAAAGGAGGATACAAACGTTTATGTCCATGGTATATATATTGTTGGTCATCGCGTACAGAACTGGGTTGAAATGAGCTATAATAAGTGCGAAATTATATTACTGCCGTACAGTCATCACTTTTCTCGCCTCTACACTGAATATGTACACGGCATTGGACATCTTGGAGTATGGGCAACAGCACGCAAGGTTCGCGCTAAATATTGGATCGTTAAACTTCACAAGCTGGTTAAGTCAATAAAGTCTCAGTGCATTACATGTAGAAAGATAGAAAAGAAACCAAGTGAACAAATAATGGGGCAACATCCAGAAGAGCGCTTGAAGCCAGCCCCTCCGTGGAACTCTATCGCCATCGATTTATTCGGACCGTTTAAGATCCGAGATGATTGAAAAAGCGAACTTTTGGCAAAACTCAACTGTCTAGCGTCCAGAGCTGTATACATAGATATCGCATCTGATTATAGTACAGAGCTGGAAATTTCTTATGGTACTGAGAAGATTTGCATCTTTACGAGGATATCCGTCGAAGCTCTACTAGTCTAGGATAATGGCCCTCAATTTGTAGCTTCAAGCAGTGAGCTCTTGAATGTAACAAAGAGTTGGAATCAATAGGAGTTGGAAGCATTTGGTGTGCTGGAAGGATTTCTGTGGAAATTTTACTCCTGCAGACGCAATTAAACGAACATTAAAACTGACGATCGGCGACAACATTCTAACATTTTCAGAATTACAAACAGTTTGTTTTGAAGTTGCCAATTTGGTAAATGAAAGACCAATAGGTCGTCACCCTACCTCGCCAGATGATGGAACTTATCTATGCCCAAATAACTTACTACTTGGAAGATCAAGTCCCAGAATTCCAAGTGGACCATTTAAGGAAACCTCAAATCTACGTCACAGATTCGAATTTGTAAAAGGAATAATAAATAGATTATGGAAGAAATGGACTACTGATTACTTCCAAAGTTTAATTGTAAGAAAGAAGTGACATACCTCAGCAAGAAATGTAAAGGAAGGAGATATTGTTTTCATCCTCATACATCCATTTTCTAACAAGTATCTGACATTTTGCTGGAAGGGGCAGTTGTATAAACGTTTTTCCTAATGGCTTGGCACCATGTCCAAGAAAATTTACCAAATTGCTCACGCCTGTGTTTTCACACCTACATGTAAGACAACAAGGTCATGTCTCAGTCGCATATCAAGATGATACTTGGCTTGCAGCAGATGACTGTAATGGCTGCGTCAACAATGTTGTAGAAACGTTGTTTCTTTTAGATAGACTTCGATTTGTTGTAAACCTAAGAAAATCTGTTCTAATCCCTACTCAGGAAATTGTATTCCAAAGGTTTATCTTAAATTCAAACCACATGACCATCACACTAACTCCATATGGGGCTCAAAAGTTAAATGATGCTTGTCTGCAACTATTAAAACCCTGCACCCATGCACTAACGGAAGTAGCGGCAGTCCTTCCAGTTTCCTGGGGTTATATATGGGCCTCTGCATTCTAGAATACTTGAAATGGAGAAATTCCTAGCTTTGAAAGTTAATAAAGGGAATATTCGTTAAAACCACTGCTTGCCTGGAATAGCTGTCGCTAACTGCTGGGAGTGCTTATTTTACTTTATATGTATGTTCTTAAGCCTTCTTGTTCTTTAGCTTTGAGGCCATGTCAGAGAAAAACTGGTGGATAAGTCTCTCCCAAGGGCATAGAATGTAATTAACCATGGAGACAACCTACAGTAACGTTAACAGTGACCACAGATGCATCTCTGATTGTTTGGGGCGCATGTGTTGATGGTCTCTCAACAGGCCTAGGGGGAAAGTGGACTTCAGGAGAAGCTCAGCATGATATTAATTATTTGGAAATACTTGCTGCCCTGTTTGCATTAAAGTAATTTCCTGACCAACTATCAGGGAAGCATATTAACCTCATGGTTGATAACACTACAGCTGTTGCACCTGTCATTTCTTTGCAAACAGTAAGCTATGGCTAGTTAAGGAGATATGTGAATGGTGTAACCAGCGCAAAGTTTGGATTCCTGGGAAATCAAATACTGAAGCTGATCATGTAAAGAATCCCGGTTATCAAGGAAGGAAACAGAGGTGTCTTGATAGGTCTCTCTACATGGATGTAATGAACTGATTTGGAATTAGACTAATATCCATCTGTTTGCCTCTAGACTTAAAAATTTTCAGGTTGAGAAATGTCTCATGTAGGTCTACCTGATCCTGGAGCCTTTTACCCATTTCCACCTTCCTGTATTATTCCAAGAGCCTTCCATAATATATACAGTGATGAAGCAACTGGCATACTAGTGGTTCCAAAGCGGCCAACTCAAACTTGGTGGCCATATCTTATGTCCATGTTAATTGATTTTTTCACTATCCTATCGTTACCGGCCATGGAAGGCTCAAATATTGCTTTTACCAGCGCATGCAGAAATACTGCATCCACTTCACAAACAAGTCCAGCCCTTTGCATGCCACTTGTCGGGGTGGAAAATTAACCCCGTTTCGGCTACTGTAGCAGATGGTATCAATTGATTTTCTTTATACACTGTACAAGGATGGATGTTCTTATAGTACAATTAACACTGCAAAGGAGTGCTCTCTCCACTGTGGTTTTCCTACCAGAAGGACACTCATTTGGCCGTCATCCTCTAGTAACAAGATTCTTAAAAGGTTTATTCGAGTCAAGGCCACATTGCCTCATTATTAAGAACGATATGGAACATTGATGATGTGCTATAATGCATAAAATCACAGGGTGATAACGAGTCTCTAGGACCCGTTACCCTGAAATGTGATATTGTTAACAATGTCACTTTCTTGGGAAGTTTGTCAGACAATTCACAGCCTTACAATTATATGAATACGAGTGATGATCATGTATTGTTTCAGATATCCACGTTACTGAAAACACCTAAACCTGGAAAGCACCAGGAACCACTAGTTTTTAAAACCTACTCTCCAGATAGTGCCTTATGTGTTGTAAGATGCTTTAATTAAACAATGGCTCTTTTAGCTTCAGAAGGTGGGCATAATGGTGAGAATCAGTTGTGGCTTAAACCGTTATGCTAATGTTAAACCATTTAAACCAATTCACAAGGACGCGGATAGTAGATGGCTAAACGTTTTTTCTGTCAAGATCAGGTATAAATGTATCTGTTGATGGAACACACAGTACTCATTCTACATCTACATCAGCAGCATATGCTAACAACAAGTCGTTGTACACTGTAATGAAGGCTGCAGGATGGGCAAAAGAGTCTACTTTTCGGACGTTTTACAACAGGCCCTTAAGTTGTAGTGAGAATTTAGGGGAACAATTTGTATCCCATAGTTTTTCTCAATAAAATGTTATATTTTGGCGTACAATTGTTTCATTGCCACACTTATTTAAAGTCTCACGTGACTTCGTAGTGACGTAGACCAATGACGAAATAGAACTAGAAAATTAAACAAGGCTTACCTGTAAGGTGAAGTTTGATTGGAATTCTATAAGTCGTTGGTCAGGAACGTAGGAGTCACGTCCTCGCCCTCTAACCTCATTATAAGTGAGTGTTCACCCGCCTGACTTCACGTTATGTAGGTACAACTCGCCTCGATGAACCTGTGCTAAATGCGAGTTGTGTACGTAATTAATATTTCTTTGTAATTAGGAGTCTTCAAAATTAATAAACTTTTATAACCTTGTGTGGCAATTCGCAATCTCTTCTTTAAAGACTGCAAGCTCTGGTTTCGCGCGCTCTATCTCACGTGACTCCTACGTTTCTGACCAATGACTCATAGAATTCCAATCAAACTTCACCTTACGGGTAAGCCTTGTTTAATTTTCTAAGTTTACGGGGTGACAGTTACTAAATAAAGCCTGGTTGTCCCACAGGGAGCCCATACAAACCTTTCATATTATTTTATCAAACTGTGCAGGCTGGTTGTTTCTGATTGGATGACAACTGAGAGTTGCCCCCGTGGGATGGGATGCTCCAATCAGAAACAACCACGAAAGTGTAGCTGCGGTTCGTCCGTGCTTCGATTGCTGGATGTGTCGATATTATTTGAGATCTAGCGTTTCGAGTTTGGACATATTCACAACATAATGGTATGAGACGAAACCTTCGGCTTTCAGCTTGTCTGATACGCTGTTTGAAACCTGACGGTATGATGAGAATTTGTCGGTTGAAATCGTCTCGGCGCTGGACCGGCCCGAAATCGAGCTTTCCTCCCTTGCCTTCTGTTGGTGCGCTCAGGTAAACATCGAACACAAAATCCTTCAAATTGTTTTAAAATTTGTCGTTTTCAGCCACAAGGATGACCACAAACAGCACCTCACGTAAAAATACATTTATTGAGTTGTAGGAGTACAATGTTATCAATGTTTTCTCACACAGTTTGTATGGGAGCCTGTGGTTGTCTGAGGAAAAACAACTACAGACAACCCAGCAAAAATGTTAAAATTATTTAATCATGAGGAACGCCCGACTTATTTGTCGAATGTCAAATAGTACTGTGAAGTTAATAATTAATTTGCCGCAGCTGAGCATTTTCCCGTGTTTTGAATAACTGAAGCTTTCGCCAAACATTGTCAAATAGGAAAATGTAAAACATGTAGGTCGCAGACGCCATTGCCAACTTAAATCCTTACTTCCGCGAACAGCCACAGGTGCACACTAAGAGCTTTTGAATACAGTCTAACCTCCCGTGAGTGGACACCCTCGGGACCAAGGGTTAAGCCTGGTTTTCATATGATCTGCAACGGTCTGCGATCGGTCTGCGTCACGTCGCAGACATATGGAAACATTTGCCTCCGGCGTCTGCGGCGGTCTGGATGATCGTGAAAGTTGAATCTAGTTCTACTTTCCCGACCGTTACGACGCTTCCGATTGAGACATTTTTAAAATGGAAACTTGTGTCTGAGATGATCTGTGTCCTATCGGCTCCGCACTATTGTTCGCCTTGAAACACGTCCAATCAGACTTGAAGTAAGTGCGCGCCTTTTTCTCCTCGCTTCGCAGAGTATTAGTGGTACGCTTGTCTGCGATCGCTTCAAATTTAAATGGAAACATTTACTTGCGGTGTGTACGATGGTCTGCGATAAGACCGACGCAGACAGCTCCCGCTCGTCGCAGATCATATGAAAACCTAACCTGCGATCAGGCCCATTTTTAGCTTCGCCAATATGTTCTCTTATGTCGTCGCTCGCTAAAATTGGGCCTGACCAAAAGTCTCTCAAGAATTCCGGACGGTCGGCCAAATTTTGGCCGACCAAACTCGTGATCTGATTGGCTGTTGAAATGCCGGAAGTGAAAATGCCATCGTGATTGCGCGGAGCTCTCGCGAACTCCTCGAGACTAATCCGCCATAAGTGTACGAAAAGATTTGCTCCCTTTTGTTCTTACAATGCCGTGGACGGTGCAACTTGATTTTATTTGTACAAATGGAGATATGCCATCTGAAACATCTCATAACTTGTCCAGAATCGGGTTTGAATCTCTGGAACGAGTGAAATTAGCGATTCCGTTGTCGAGCTCTGTGGCCATGGGGTTGAAAGTACTTTGGCACAAACTTCCCTGATGTTTTGAAAGCTAAATAGCTGGTTCTCAGTTTCTTTTTTTTTCTTTAAAAATCTATTGCCAAACGGTCCAACGACAAAATGCTAGGTTATCTCAATTACAAATTAAGATGTCAAGCTTAAAAGATTGCATATTCAGTGAAGTTCGGAGGGAGAATTACACCGGCCTTTGCCGCAATATAGTCGTCGAAAACATTCCCCATGCTTTAAATGTGTTTTTCTCAAATTAAAGCCAACGGTAACTTTCGAATTCGTTTATAATATTCCTCCCACGGTAATTAACTCTGGTCAAAACAAAATTGCGTGAATCTGCCGTCCACGCGTGTATTGGTGTAATGGAAGTAAATTTGATTGGCCGATGAAGGACATGTCAATCAATCAAAAAAAGTAGGCGGAAGGAATTTCGAAGAGGAATTTGGTCAGGCTCTATTCTTGGTTTTCACCCACGTGACCTTAGTCCTTGACAACCGTCGTTAACCGCCATTGTGGAGCCCCTCGAATCGTAAACAGAGACACGTAGAGAGAGATGTGAGTGAGTTGTAGTGCGATGGTTCTCTGTATAATACCTGGCTGTGGAGTAAAATCTGGAAACAAGGAAAGTATTAGTCTATTCCGTATACCTATCGTTGTTGATAAGAACGGTGAAAGTTATAAACAGCTAACAGAAAATCGCCGAAACGCGTGGATTTCACAGATAAGCCGAGACGACACGAAATCGAAAGACTTTGTTTCTGGGAAGCCTGCCTTACTCTGGGACAGATACAACGAACAAAGGACAATTTAAAAGCTTTCGCAGCGATTGCCTCACGGCTTAATGTTAGATTTTAACTTTAAGTGTGGGGTTGGACTTATTTTGCTGAAATTGTCTTTACAGGTTTAGCAATTAAAGCTTTTGCGGTGATTGCCAGTAACGGCTTTTGCTGTGAACAGTTGTGTTTTATCCTGTAAAGCTTTCGCAGCGATTTAGCACGCGTTGGTTCACGGTTTTAGGGTAAAAGGCGAGCGAGTCAGAATTTTTCGAAAGTTGGCTTTTTTTTCGATAAAGCGTTTCTCGGCTGGGTTTCCACCGATGTCTTCCCAATTCACACCACCGAAGCGCTTGAACCCCTCGAACAAGTGTGCTCAATTTCGACCGATTAAACCACAACATCGCGGAGAAAATTCATCTCATTAAATATGCCCGATGCAAATGAGGTGCTCCGGTTTTGAATATTTAATGAGGTGAATTTAACCTGAGTATCAGGCGTTTGTGATACTCAGGTTAGCAAATGTCTAACTCGGAGGCGTTTTATTCGATTTCGCTGAAATTCGACAGGCGAATGCGAGGGGTGGAGCGCCCAAATTGACTGAGTTTGAAGAAAATCGGACGAATTTCGAAGGAAAAAAGCTTCTCACCTTCTCAAGGTGAAGGACTGAGACTCTAATCGACCAAGTACTTTGACAGAAGAAGAGGGAAATCATCGAAACAAAGGGAATGAGGAGGCCTTTTCTTCTCATCTGGTGGCCATAGCAGTTAGCGAAGGTATTAAAAGAAATCCAACTGGAAACTGATACAGATAAGGTCGACGCCGAGTGTCAAACTTCCGAGTCACCTTCGCCGCAAACAACAACAATCTTGCCCGCGATTTCCTTCCCTTGCTTAAACGGACGCAAAGAAACCAGAAATCATCTGGTTGTACGCTTTCAAAATTTTGAAGGTCTTAAACTGCTTGTTTGTATAGTAGCTTGTCTCTAAAACTAACTAGGAAAGCAAGTCTGAGACTTCTAGAGGAGCCAAACTGATCGCTCCGTATGGCCGCTGGGTCTACGCAAACGACAGAAAATCTTCTTCAAATAGCGCTCTCGAACGTGGCTTTCGAGGTTTTTTTTGCGTAGGATGAAAGTACTGGTACCTCGTCGAGTGATTTTGGGTCGCTTTCTTGGGAAATATCCATTGGAAAGATGAATTATTTGAAGACTTCGAACGTGAGCGCTCAAAATGTCATACATTTCCCTATAATCAGGGGCACCAGAATGGCGGAAACCTAATTTGCATAAGGTTATGACGTCAGCTGAAAACCGAGAATATTTTTCGTTTCGCCAACTCCACAACACGCGAAACTGATCGCAGGTTAATGAAAACCAGGCTTTTCCCGAACATTACGACCGTGTCACAGACCGATCGCAGACCGTTGCAGATCATATGAAAACCAGGCTTAAGGACGTTCGCGCCAAAATCTTCCTACGGTGAGATTTTCTTCATTTCTCGCCTAGAGTTATATCATAAAGTACTTACTCCAAAAATGAAAAAAAAAATGGGGGTCACCGACTTTGTTTCGGAGAAAATGGCAGTGGAAAAATGCCTTAATTTCGAGAAATCGCACATAATAGCGAGATGTAGGCTCATCTGCTCATCCATCGAAAATCATAAAAATAAACTGTTGGAGTGAAAGTTTCCGTGCATAGGTTTTTAGGAGTGAGATTTTTAGATAACTGTATGCCACTAAGGATGTGGTAAACAGTAGAGTTCATCCTCGACGAGCGTTTTCGTAAGCTCTATCCGTTGCAACCACTACCAGAATTGGATGGCACGAGGAAAGAAAATGTTAAAAAAAAATAACTTCTTACGGTGAGAATTTTTTCATTTCGTCATATTTTGTAGATAGTAAGTAAAGTAAGTGATTCATGATTAAAAAAATAGGGGTCACCGATGATCTGAACGAGTAAAATCGATGTGATTTTGCAAAGCTCTTGGAAAAGTTCGTTTGTCACGCTTTTGCGTGACCTGTCGGGCAAGGACTGGAACCCAAGAGAGGATCGATCGTTGAAGAGATGAAAGGTTTTTACCGAAAAATAAACCTTTCTCGTGAATAGCAACGAAGTTTTAAGCAGGGGTCATCTTCATTTGGTTGGTGTTTTGTATAATATCTCTCCATTGCCGTCATGCTCATCTTCTGGAGTGTGTTTTTTTGTGAAATTCAATCGCTGATTGTTTCCACGCAGGTCCGCACTAGGACGAGGACAAAAATACTGCTCAATTTTCACGAAAGTAAAGGAAAAGAACTTTAAAAACATGCATTCACTTTGAACTTAAGTTCGTAGGGTAATAAAAACATTAAAAAGAAACAGCCCCATTAAATTTACGCAACGGTTCGTCCTCGAGTTTTCCAAACTTTCAGCCACTAGTCTACTCGATCAGCTACCTTTTCCAGAGCTTTTCCATCCTCCCGCTCACTTCTCTTTGAAGTTTCATGATGATTCGGAAATAAATGTGCCATTCTTTTGCCGGCCTGGAATTTTTTCCTCGGCGTTTTTGTCGCCATGTTATTTTAACTGATGCTTGAAAAATTTGTATGAAAGTCAAGTAGACTAGTGCACGACTGATAAAACCTCGCGAATGTCAGTCGTGCAGTAGTCTACTTGACTTTCATAAATATTTTGAATCAATTTTGACTGATCACGATCTTCTCTGATCCAACGCTCTGCAAGACTTATCGTCCACGGTTTTTGCGAAGGTTTTAAAACCTCAACTTCACTAATGCTTGAAGTAATGCGTGACATATTACAGTCGCGTTACCTGCGCAGTAATGTTGCGCACAAACAATTAGCGCGAACGTCCTTAAGTGTCCGATTATGGGAAGTTGAAAAAAAAAGGTGCAATAGAGGGCATATAATACTCGACAACAAGTCTTTTGAAACTCTCAATGAAGACAACTTGTTATTGTGTTTCAAGGTATAGACAGGCCAAAAACGACCCTTATTGGTCAAGATAGGGAATTCAAAGGCCTCAGATCTTTGCTCTGACAAGTACATCTTCAAAGACCTCCCTTTTCTATATGAAATTAAGGGAGGGTTTTAAAAGATTTCTCTTAGCAAGGGATCGTTTTGTATAAGATACCATTTGTTCATTAGAATACGTTTGACATTGGGTTACGAAATTCCTGAAGCCTGCGTCTAACTCTGCAAATGTTCTTATTACGGGAAAGCGAATGAACTGTGAGAGGCGCTGGTGTGGAATTGCCTTGCGAGTTTAAATTTCAAGGAGACAAATTTTCGTGCGACTGGCTTGAAGAAAAGTTTAAAAAGAAAAACTTTGTGGTGTATCATGGTTGGGAGGGTAAATGCTCGGAGATATTAGCTACACCAAGCTACTCTAAAATCCGAGGGTAAATGAAGATATATGATATGATACGATATATGGCTTGAAGAAAAGTTTAAAAAGGAAAACTTTGATATATTAATTGCTATTTGTAAAAATCTAATTGTTGCATGGTCCATATGGGGTAGAAAACTAGCACTTCACATTACACTCTAATCAGATAAGTCTGTTCAAATATAGTGCTACACGGCCAACGTTTGCAAAAACGTAATCCTTCCTTGAACTTGTACATGTTCATTGCCCTGACTTTAACATCTTCGGTTCCCACGGCCTGCTGCCGTCTGACCTTGTAGCTCAGTCGGTAGAGCAGCGGTGATCTAATACGAAGGTCGTTGGTTCAATCCCCACCCTGGTCAGAGTTTTTCTCTGTCCTTGTGAGGGCCCATTTCCATTAGTAGGGCTAACGCTCACATGGTTCATATGGGATAGAAAAACAAGCACTTCACATTACACTCCAATCAGTTAATTGTAATCGAAGTGACTATGTTTTGTCCGGAACAGTGTACGATTAAACCATTAAAATCGAACCAATTTCGTTATAATTTTGTTGATATAGTTTACTATGTGCGCACCTACGACTGGCTTGAAGAAAAGTTTAAAAAGAAAAACAATGATGTACTGTAATAAAAAAAAAAGCTAATCGTAATCGAAATGACTATGTTTTGTCTGGGACAGTGTACGCTTAAACCATTAAAATCGAACCCATTTCGTTAGAAATTTTCTTGAAATTGTTTACTATGCGCCTACAGGAGGAAATGTTAGACCCTGTGGACCCTGAATAGATGTGCGTCTCCGCTTACGACTGAGAGACGTCCGCTTACGCGAGGTTAAATATGTAGTGTTTTAGAGGAGAAATCGCCGGGACCGCGGTTTGGTGTCCGCTTACAGGAGCTGTCCGTTCGTTTGTGGAGGTTCGACTGTATCTCAACACGGCATGCCTTCAATCTTAGGGGGTTTCCTAATGGCCAACCAAGCATTTGTCAGGGCAACCAAATTCACGGGTTTGGTTACCCGGCCTTTGAAACGAAAACATGGATTTTTGTTAAATAGGCGATTTTCGAAATATCAATATTCAGCTTGATAGTGAAGCAGAGAGGACAAAATAGACTTTGGATAATTAGACAATTTTGTAAGTGTCAAAAGGAGAATGCGGTGTTCACGCACAGCTTCGGAAACCATACGACTCCACCGAGTCCCACACGAAAGAAATATTTATACGAACTCTTCACAACTTAAGCTTGCTTCTGGCTTGTGCAATAATAGTCATAATTATAGTCATAGTTTATTTACCCCACGAGGAGCTTAGGACTCGTAAATCGTTCAAACGCTGGTCCGGCCGGAGTCGAACTCACAACTTTCCGCATGGCAGCCCGATGCCCAGGAAGCAAAATCAATACACGCAGATCTGATGTTTGCTTGTTATTAGTATTTTTGTCCCAACAGAAGAAAGTAGAGCGGTCTTCAATTTAGTGTCGAAAGTAATTAGCGAATTGCATTGGTTTTGCGTTACTTCACTCAGTGATTGGTTCAAAGTTCTCGCGCCATTTTTTCAACCAATCAGAAGTTAACCAAAATCAATTGTGGCTCGCGCGTGCACATTTTCCCGCGCTTTGTGTCGGCTACGTGTAATTACTTTTGATTGGTTTACTGGATTGTCTACGTCCTTTTTGATTGGCCAAAGTGATTACTTTGGCTTTGGCTTTACGTCACTCATTTGAAAACCGCCCTAATGATCAAACGCTACTGCATTTGTGCAACTAACTTGCGCTCATCGCGCAAGAAGAAACCAGGTTCTTGTGTATCACTAACTTGGGAACGAGAGACCCTGGAAATGAAATCGACCAAGTGCTGTCAAAATTCAAATCAATTTCTATTTATTATTTTTTTGTCTCTAACATAACAAAGATATTCCAAAAGCAAAACTGAAATTATTTAACCGGGAGAACAACAAAAGTTAGATAACTTTCGCTATCAATACACTGAGGATTACGACGCTGAATGTTACTGTGAATTCTGCTACGCCGTCTGTTGGTGGTGGTGTGGAGCTGCCACCAGCGCCGTTGCATAAATCTCCCTCACAGCACGTGAATGTGCAGTTTGGCGGTGAGAGTCCCATTATAAAACAAACTGCAATTTAAAATGTTTCAGATTTTACGTGAGCTACGATTTGCCACACGAGTGTCCTGCATTACTAGCGATGATAACGTTTACCCGAAAAACACATACGGTATCAGTTCTAAACCACTGTTTGCAAATTTTGATAGTGTACTGTTCAATAATAACTTCTTACTAACCGAGTGCGAGGGCTGTACTTGTCTGGGGAATATTGGTCCGAGGTCGTGGCAGTGCGAACCGAGCGCAGCGAGGTCCGTACAAAAACGACCGAGGGCCAATATTCCCCAGCACGGCTCGAGCTAGCTCGGTTAGTAAGTAGTTTATTATATGGCTTTCTAATTACCTTTTGCTTTGTTTTTGCAAGCCCGTAATCGGCCCGTGGGCATTACGGGAGAATAAGGCCCTACAATTCAGTCACAATTAGCCAATCAGAGCGCGCGTTATATCGGCTACAAACACAAGCCATATAATAATAAATACAACTAAACAGTTACAGTATTTATTTCCATTCAGGAAAGAATAGTGCAAGACGCTCAATGGGAGCGTTCTTGTGGGATTCTGACAGATTGGGTTTCTGGCGTGAATTTGGTAAACTACGGGAACAAAATTTAAAAAATTGATGAAAAAAAGTCGACAAAACGTAGTTCTGTAACCTGTCTCCTATCCAAGCAGAAACCAACGCCACCAGGGCTTCGTTCATTCTCGTCCCCAGAGGCCGCGATTCTTTCTGTCAGCACCAAGAGTAACGACCTTTGGCTGGTTCCGAAATACGCACAGTCTCTGTGGCGGTCTATTTTGATAGCTACTAATTGTTTCAAATTTCTGATTACCATAAGTGGCCCCGATAAAACGGAATTTGACTAAGAGTGCCTTCAATTGACGGTATAGGAAAACATGGAATAGAAGTTTGAAATCCTTCATTTTTACGGAGATTCAATTTCAAATTGTCAAACACCTGCTAAAATGCTATATTAGACATATCTTAATTATTCTTGTTGCTTCAAAACGCCAGATATACCATTTTAAATCATTACTCCACGTATTCTTATTCCAGAATAGGGTCAATCGAACGCACCCCAAATCTTAGAGGTGGTCTGTCGGAGGCATAACGTGGTAATAGAAGGGGCAGTTTTGATGCATTGCATAAAGTAAGTGGATCTATCGCTGACAGTGTTTTCAACCCATCAACCCATTTGTCCATGTAATTTGCATTTCATTGTGGCGAGTTAAAAAATCATTGGAGGAAGTGGGTTAAGACGCTTGCCTTGAGGTGCCGGATTCGAGACCCGTTCTGACCACTCGTTGAATTTGTTCCAGGTAGTCCCTGGTTCTGGGCCGCACTTGTAAATAGCCAACTGGTTTACCTACGGCCAGTTTTGATTCTTAACAGTTGTAGGATTGCATTGCCAAGTGACGTAGTGCAGAGGGTTTATATTATGGTTTTACTTACCATTGCCTGGGCTCGATGCTGGGCATCCCATCGAATTAGTGCAGTTCTTCATAGTGTTGGTCATTTGGCCTTGTTTCATGACAAATGTCACGCAACGATTTTCCATTCCTTCACACACTCTGCTGGGAGTGTTAGCAGCACCACAGGGTGACCCTACATCACCGCACATGAAACACTGGAGAGAGTTCACTGTAAAGTAAATAGGGTTGGTGGTTAAGACTTGCTACCATCGAACACAGGTTTCTCACCACAGAATTTGCTGGAGAGTAACATGAGAAGCTCAGGCGGCAAAAAGCTTGCAATGTCAATTTCGTTTTTTGTAGGAAAAAAAAATAGGATCTCTTTCACTCACCCCACCTCACCACCGAAAACTAAAGACAACCTCTTTCCCAGTTTATAGTTAGGTAATAATTCTCACTAAGTACCATAACGCAGCATCTGGTCAATACAGAGGTCGGGTCTAAACCCTGGCTTGCGTTTCTCAATGTCCCGAAACCTTTTCGGGGCCCGAAAGCAATTCGTGAAATTATGATCTGCTGCTTTCGAACAATTGATCTTTGAACATGTTTATGAGACCAGTGGAAACAAAAGGATTGCAAAGCATCATGACCAGAAACGTCCTCCTCTTGAAGACACAAAGCGTTTTATGTCACCCGAGATACGCCCGAAAAGTTTCGAGACTTTCGAGAAACGCCCGCCTAGCACGAGTAAGCCGGTGAGCAGGCTTTAAAACGGTAGATAGAATGGTATAGGATTTTCCGGCGTGGCGTCCCGTACAGTATGTCTTCGGGAATTTCTCGAAGACGGTGATTTTACACCGGGAAAATACAAAATTCTAATTCAAGTAGTAAGATGGTGTAAACATAATAATAGCGCTTTGCACTTTTACTGAAAATAGACTTGTCACGATCTTCTGAAAGGAAATGTATGAGTGAGGTAAGCAATAGTGAAGGAAAAAAGAATAATAATAATATAAATCTGTGGAGTTGGTTTCTAAAAAGGAGGTAGAATGTTTAGTACTAAACCCTGTTGATGTAAATTGGACTCACACTATCCAGATAAATGACCACAAATTGCCGAAATCTCTCAAAGAGTTGCAGGAAACAGGAGAGAAAGTCTTCATACCGCTGCCAAAACATATAAACATATAATTGTGCTCTACGAAAGATCCCACAGCAGAATTTCCTATGTCCACCATGAGTAACAAGAAGGTTCATAAAAGGGAAAGCAATTTACCGCTTCCAATAACAAATTTTTCACATTCTAGTTTTGAAAAACGCACGAGACTATGAAATACGCCATAAAAATAGAGGATACCCAGAGAGCAGTGATAAAAGGCATCCCTCTGAACTGAAGTCTGATTTTTTTAAAAAAGTCACTCAAATTGAGGGAGGCTATCATAAAACCCTAACGGTTAATTTTGTTTTCCCAGCTCGTACATTTTCTGGCTCATCTTTCCATAGGCAGCCCAAGTTCGCGTCAGTAGAGAGCGTGTAATAATTGATTACTAGTGGAAGATGACTTTTGAGTGCAAGCGGTGTTGCGTTACAGGCGGCCGTTGAGAATTTAAACGCGTTGTAAGACTTTGTATGGGAAATAAAATACCGTCGATTATGAAGTCTAAAAAACGCTCAATTTAACGTTCATTCAATAAAATGAATAAAAATGACAAATCAAAATACCCGACCACGATTGCGTGACATTGAACGCTTGCTCCCGCAGTCCCGAAGTCGATGAAAGTTTGAGCTAGTAATCTATGGCTCCCGCAGTCCCGCACTCCCACAGTGGGAAAAGGAAGAATATGAAATGGGGATAAAACTACTGCTCCTGCACTCCCGCAGTGGAAAAAGGAAGAATATGAAATGGGGATAAAACTGCTGCTCCCGCACTCCCGCAGTGGAAAAAGCAAGTATATGAGATGGGGGTAAAACTACTGCTCCCGCACTCCCACAGTGGAAGAAGGATGAATATGAAATGGCGATAAAACTACTGCTCCCGCAGTCCCGCACTCCCGCAGTGGAAAAAGCAAGTATATGAAATGGGGGTAAAGCTACTGCTCCCGCAGTGGAAAAAGCAAGTATATGAAATGGGGATAAAACTGCTGCTCCCGCACTCCCGCAGTGGAAAAAGCAAGTATATGAGATGGGGGTAAAACTACTGCTCCCGCACTCCCACAGTGGAAGAAGGATGAATATGAAATGGCGATAAAACTACTGCTCCCGCAGTCCCGCAGTGGAAAAAGCAAGTATATGAAATGGGGGTAAAGCTACTGCTCCTGCAGTCCCGCACTCCCGCAGTGGAAAAAGCAAGTATATGAAATGGGGGTAAAACTGCTGCTCCCGCAGTCCCGCACTCCCGCAGTGGAAAAAGGATGAATATGAATTGGGGGTAAAACTGCTGCTCCCGCAGTCCCGCACTCCCGCAGTGGAAAAAGGATGAATATGGAATGGAGGGAAAACTGCTGCTCCCGCAGTCCTGCGCTCCCGCAGTGGAAAAAGGATGAATATGAAATGGAGGTAAAACTACTGCTCCCGCAGTCCCGCAGTGGAAAAAGCAAGTATATGAAATGGGGGTAAAACTACTGCTCCCGCACTCCCGCAGTGGAAAAAGCAAGTATATGAAATGGGGGTAAAACTGCTGCTCCCGCAGTCCCGCACTCCCGCAGTGGAAAAAGGATGAATATGAATTGGGGGTAAAACTGCTGCTCCCGCAGTCCCGCACTCCCGCAGTGGAAAAAGGATGAATATGGAATGGAGGGAAAACTGCTGCTCCCGCAGTCCTGCGCTCCCGCAGTGGAAAAAGGATGAATATGAAATGGAGGTAAAACTACTGCTCCCGCAGTCCCGCAGTGGAAAAAGCAAGTATATGAAATGGGGGTAAAACTACTGCTCCCGCACTCCCGCAGTGGAAAAAGGATGAATATGAAATGGGGATAAAACTGCTGCTCCCGCAGTCCCGCACTCCCGCAGTGGAAAAAGGATGAATATGAAATGGGAGTAAAACTACTGCTCCCGCAGTCCCGCACTCCCGCAGTGGAAAAAGGACGAATATGGAATGGCAGAAAAACTGTTGATCCCGCAGTCCCGCACTCCCGCAATGGAAAAAGGATGAATATGTAATGGGGGTAAAACTACTGCTCCCGCAGTCCCGCACTCTCGCAGTGGAAAAAGGATGAATATGGAATGGCGGAAAAACTGTTGCTCCCGCAGTCCCGCACTCCCGCTGTGGAAAAAGGATGAATATGAAATGGAGGTAAAATTACTGCTTCCGCAGTCTCATAAAAAGTGTAGTTAAGCTAACCGCAAATTGACAGCGAAAGCTTTTGAAAGAGTGCTTCGACCTAATCACTGAAACAAGCGCTTAGGCTTAATCAGTAAACGAGTGCTATATTCTTCAGCCGATCTCATAAAGAGTGTGGTTAACCAAATCGCAAATTGAAAGGTACAATGTTAAAAGAGTACTTTGACCTAATCACTGAAACAAGCGCTTAGGCTTAATCAGCAAACGAGTGCTATAATGTTCAAGTGAATGAGGGGGTAGTTTCTAAAGAAACTGTGGTGCTGCGTCGGTGGGGAAGTAGTATACAAAAATTTGGTTTTATCAACGGAGTTGATAATGTAAATTGGCCACCGTACAGAGATTCTAAAAGCTGACGTTTCGAGCGTTAGCCCTTCGTCAGAGCGAATCGAGGGATTATAAGTTACGTGTAGTTTTTATAGTACTAGAACACAAGGTTAGTGGTCGCAGCGGTTGAATAACAAATGAATGAGGGGGTAGTTTCTAAAGAAACTGTGGTGCTGCGTCGGTGGGGAAGTAGTATACAAAAATTTGGTTTTATCAACGGAGTTGATAATGTAAATTGGCCACCGTACAGAGATTCTAAAAGCTGACGTTTCGAGCATTATCCCTTCGTCAGAGCGAATCGAGGGATTATGGGTTACGTGTAGTTCAGACGATCTCATAAAAAGTGTAGTTAACCAAACCGCAAATTGAAATCTAATATTTTAAACGAGTGCTGCGACTTAATCACTGAAACGAGCGCTTAGGCTTAATCAGTAAACGAGTGCTATATTCTTCAGACGATCTCATAAAAAGTCTTCTTAGGAGCATTCATTTAATGTTAGACGATCTCATAAAAAGTGTAGTTAACCAAACCGTAAATTGAAAGCTAAAACTGATTTTACATCCTTTTTCCACTGCGGGAGTGCGGGAGCAGTAGATTTATCCCCATTTCATATTCATCCTTTTTCCACTGCGAGAGTGCGAGACTGCGGGAGCAGTAGTTTTATCCCCATTTCATATTCATCCTTTTTCCACTGCGGGACTGCGGGAGCCACAGATTACCAGCTCAAACTTTCATCGACTTCGGGACTGCGGGAGCATGCATTTATTGTCACGCAATCGTGGCCGGGCATTCTGAAGTTTAGCCAAAAATGACTTACCTCCGGTGTATTTTTGTGCCTTTTGGAGCTTATTTTACCGTTTCGGGAATTCCGTGTTTTCAATGTTCTAAGACGAAGTCAAGGCTGCACACTAACATTTCGACGACCGGGGTGTCTCGAAAACACAGCGAAAACGCAGCGGCTTCTCGAATGAGAAGCCGCTGTGGGGATGGGTTAAGTGTTGTACATGAAATGACTGTACCTCGTCGGGTGGAGTTGATACCCAAGCTCCGTGTCATGATACATGATCACCAGCCGTTAACTTCATCAGCTATATATCGTGTAATCGGAAGCAGAAAATGCTCATTTCCAGCCAAGTGCGTGGGGATTTTTGACGACGAAACATTCACCGAGGTTCGCAAATGATGTGGCTTTAGCTTTGCGAGGAAAAATCGCGGCTGGGATGGATTTTCGAGTCGCAAACCGCCTCTGAGTTGACAACGGTCGAAATGTTAGTGTGCAGCCTTGACTTCGTCTTAGAACATTGAAAACACGGAATTCCCGAAACGGTAAAATAAGCTCCAAAAGGCACAAAAATACACCAGAGGTAAGTCATTTTTATTCATTTTATGGAATGAACGTTAAATTGAGCGTGTTTTAGGCTTCATAATCGACGGTATAGACCCTATGCAAAAATGGCTGCCTTTAAATTATTCTTTTGTTCATATTCAAAATAGCCCAACTAACCTCGTTTTTGAGACAAAAATTCTAAAGAATTTGTTATCCTGAACGAGGTTAGTTGGGCTATTTTGAATATGAACAAAAGAATAACTTAAACGCAGCCATTTTTGCATAGGGTCTATTTTATTTCCCATACAAAGTCTTACAACGCGTTTAAATTCTCAACGGCCGCCTGTAACGCAACACCGCTTGCACTCAAAAGTCATCTTCCACTAGTAATCAATTATTACACGCTCTCTAGTGACGCGAACTTGGGCTGCCTATGATCTTTCATATACCGAATCCGAAATAATTAATGTCCATGAAACAAAAGAACAAAGCGAACATAAAAATACCTATAAATTAGCAAGGCCTGATCGGAATAACAATGATTCTTTTGTCCTCCGCCATTTTAGTCCGGTATACTGAGGTTGGTTTTTAGGCCTGGGGTTAGCCAACTTGAGGGTTTTTGATTACTGTACTTCCAAAAAGCTAAAACAACGACCTGCAACGAGTGACCTCTGGAATGTGACCTGTGTTTTAGACCCGCCGGCATCTGCTCAACATTTGTGTGGGAGTTGTCGCGCCCGACTACAGGGCGGTGCCTTCACTCATGAAATTAACCGATCAAATTGCAGTGAAGAGAAAAGAATTACAAAGGTTTTTGGAAAGAACAATCGTCGGTTATAAGATGTCTTTTGAAAACCCAAGTTTTTAACAAAGTTCTGGGGACATACTTTTGACATCTTGCAGCGATAGTAATATGATCGCCGTTTGCCTTTACAGTGATATCTCATTGCTAAGCTTTCTACGGTTTTGCTTTCGAGATTGCTGCTTTTCTTTTCTTTTCTATTGATTTCCGAGTCCTTTGTCCTTCACTCCATTCTTTGTTCTCACCGTGTTAGCCGGCCTTCTCGTGTAAAAAATGTAATGGTGACTCGGTGATACTCAGAAAAAAAATCCGAGCGCGCCTTCACCAAAGTTAAACGTACGACCTTTTAATACTGAGCTATAATTCAATATTTGGAGACTAATGCAATACTTCGTGCGATTCAAATAATGCAAATAAGTGTACTTGAATAAGCCACGAAATGATAGAGAGAGCCGTCCTTACACTTTGGACGTTAGAAAGAGCACTCGCTTCCCACCAATGTGGCCCGAGTTCGATTCCCAGAAGCGGCGTCATATGTGGGTTGAGTTTGTTGGTTCTCTACTCTGCACCGAGAGGTTTTCTCCGGGTACTTCGGTTTCCACTCTCCTCAAAAACCAACATTTGACTTGATTTGAGTTAATTGTTAATTTCAGTTTACAGTGTCCCCAATTAGTGCTCCAGCGCTAGAACGACTAGACACTTAAATAAAGTTCCTTTCCTTTCCTTTCCTTTCCTATGTCTACATATCCACGTGGTCGCGAAGAGCTTTCCCTGGTCATTCATCAAGAGATCGACGCTCCAAGAACGTATAGTGTAAGACGCTGTTATCACCGTCTACAGAAAGCTGCTGAAAATTCTGCAGTTACTTCGCTGTTTCTAGTAAAGCTGATTTGTGTAAATAGCGTTGATCGCGTCCCATTTGTAATTAACTCCCACTGAACACGTATTTTCTTTAATACTTTCGCGATTTTGAGTTAAATTTTGGGAATTGACTTACCTTGTGGTACGAAGCAAACGGCCATACAAGCGAATACCAAGAGAGGCACGACTTCCATTTTTGCTTTCCGAACAGGCTGAGTACACCACAATGGAGAAGAAGGAACTGAATGCGGCTGTGATGTCGTTATTCAAGTGCATCCCAGGTCGCTGATTGGACAAAACTATAAAGCGTCGATAATGCGATGCATAATGACGGGCATGATTTAAAATTTGACCCCCAGTGTGAAGAGCATAAAGACACGATTCTTTGAATGGGCAACCTAAAGGGCAAACCTCAAAATTTGTGATTTCATGCGATGATATGCGCAGTTCTCAAAAAAAGAAAGTATTTCTCACACGCAGAGCTTTTAACAGACTTTTTTTGCCTTTTTTGTTTAAGTCTAGTGTTAATACGGCTTTCGAAAAGCGATAAAATGTATATTTATCCATTATCCATGATTTGGAGTCCAAGAGGAGCAGTGTGACCGGAAACATTCGGCGGTACAAAGCGCTCACACAGAAATTTTTTTTTCTGTGCGATATACCAAACATATTATCAAGATTAACATACCATTTCAAAGCTAAAAGAGATTGCTACTTTTCGTGCAACTTGTCTCGCAACGATTTTGGCCGTTGCACGGTACGTTGCAATGAAATGTTTTGTGCAACTTGTCCCGTCACAATGTCGCCAAAACATTGCGAGACAAGTTGCACGAAACATTTCACAGTGTAACAGCGCCTTTAATCAACGACGATGATGTAGTGGTCTCTGACATTTAGGCAGCGTTTACACGAATTCGGTTTTACATCAAGATGGTTTCATGACTTCGAAACCGTGTCAAAATCGATGCGGTTTGGAAGTGTTTACACGGAATCGTTTTCGCCAGAAAATCAAAGTCGTGATGATATAAGCGAGCGCTGCACTACGTACTAAATTCACCATTTGGAATCGAACAATGCAAATTTCGCGCCAAAATAGTAACCGTATTCAAATCGATGCGGTTTCGCTGTTTGCACGATAGATGAAACCGTATCGTTTGAAAACGCTCCACTTTTGGCAGCGTTTTCAAATCGACCCGGTTTTGCCAACGGTCTCGATCGGTGTCGTGTAAACAGAAGGCGTAACCGCATCGAAAAACGGAAATGTTTCACACATTTGGCGCGATTTCTAACCGTGATGACTGATGAATGTTGCGTTTAAGGTTACCGTATACAGTGTAGTGTCATACCTTCAGATCGGCAATTTTCTTCAAATTTGGATTTTTCGGTTAAAGTAATGATCGAAATGGGTATGGGATATCTAATGTAAAAAAGAAATTATTCAAAAAGATTAAATATTGGCGTAGAAATGGCGGTTTTATGTCTTGGTGGGAAGTCAAAATTACCCGTTTGATTGACAGTCTTAGCGCTGTTTTTGCACTTGAAGCGGACACTTTATAGATAAAACTCTCTGAGAGCGATTATTGTACGAACACTTCACATTCTTTTAATACTATTTCGAAAACGTTCTATAACTTTTCACTCTAACTGAGTATGGCAAAACGCAGACACCTTTTTTTAGGGCTTTGGGTCGGGAAACGGAAGAACAAAATAAAACAGTCCACGTTTTGCAACGTTCCTGCTCAAGACCTATTAAAATAAAATCTCCCTTCAATTCCAGGCACGAACCGTCGTTAAATACCACAAACATAATTGAACATCTCCCTTCCCCTCGGTAGCATTTCTACTATATAGGTAAACTAGTCTTAAGTAACGCGCATCACTGTAATTTTTAGTTTAAGATTTAACGAGAATTCAAGATAATAAATTTGTGGAATCGTGAATCCTGCGAGATCCTGTTCCAACATGGTTAATGTAGTCGTGCCTTGATGTAGCAGCCCCCTCTATCACTAAGCTGGTGGTAAAGTAGATTAAAAAAGTAAAGTAACCATATTTAACGTCGATAACTCGTAACAGTAATTCAACTGACAAACCTGAGGTCGACTTGTGGTTGATCACAGCGAACTCCGGCCGATACTCTCGATCCCGATCACACCTTTCAGTCAGGTTTCACTATGGCACGAGATTCGATTATGATTTACTTTGTTGACAGCTGAGCTAAAACGCTGACTCTGGTTATTTGCGGCATTTGGCAGCTGCATTATGACGTACCAAACCGATGGAGTCGTCGGTCTTCAGGTGTACTTTGGTCTACTTTCGGCATTATGGATCACTTATCGACTAGGAGTAAATCATTAATTATGAAGTGCGTTCGTGGGAACGAAATTTGGGTTCTGTAGTACGTAGACTGGTTTGACCGCTTATCGCTTAATGTCTACTATCATGCAGTAACCGTTGGCGAACTATTCTCTTTCCCTGAGTCCGCTTTTCTTATCGTCAGCATCAAGATCACGGACTCTGGCCAAAGCCAAGAATACGCGCAATCGCAGTGGTGGTATAATGTTGTAACCGTTGACCGTTATTTAAAACCGTTATCGTTTCAAATTTCCGTGAATGCGCAGAAGAGCCGGAAGTCCGTGATTCGCGGCTTCCTGCTTTTGATGCCTTTTCTGACAAGAGAGGCCAGTGTTTGGATACTTGGTGAGCGTATTTTTTATTTTATAAGCGTCTGAAGTTCAAGCAGCGTGACAGCAAGCGCCATTTTCTTACCTCAAACACAACGATATCTTTCGTCATCCCCCATTTTAAACACACGAGGGAATCCCGTTTCTAGTCCCCATTCCCTCAGAACCTCATTGCAGGCTCTGGTACTTGCCTCTCAGCCCCCAAATAACAGTTGTGACCCCAATGAACCGGAAAGCATCTGCTTCTTAGTTGTGACGACGGTTCAGTCGGAAATGAAACAATAAAGTACAAATGATGATGAAGTTGATGTTGGCGCTCCTCACTGAAGGAGTAATTTCGTGAAGATGGAATTTTCTTTTTATTTGTGACCTTTGACCCGTTTTTTGTACCTGCCGCTTCACCTGGTAATGACACGACTCCTGGATTCAAAGCATTTACGATTCCTACTATCACTTCTTTCAACTGGACCATTTTGAATCAAACCATTTTTATGTAATACCAATTGCAATATATAACATCTTTCGAAGAAAGTATTATTGTAACTTTCAGTTCTGTGGTCGTGAAATTGTTATCAAACAGATATATACAACAGTCACATTCAACAACGCAACTGAAATACACCACACACTTGGTATCCGCGATCAGGGATTCTTTTTCAATTTACGCCCTTCTTCGTTCACTGATTTTTTTCCCCCAGAAAACCGATGAAGCCTGATCGCAAGTTAAATACTTGAAAATTGTTGAATTTACTCTCGCTCTTGAAGGGCCGTTTTTCACTCCCAACGCGAGCATGCGCTCGTGTACGTGTTTTCTGTTCTAAAAAAAACAAACTAATGATAGACGCAACTGCGTTTGCGTATGGCCGGGTCCTTTCTAACCATGTAAGCGTAACTAGGCAACAAGAGACATTCGGCGCAAACTCAGTAGTGTCTCAATCAGTAGTACCCGACAAATAAAGGCGTCTGTTGCCTGCGAACGTGCACGTATTTCCGGTGGTCGATTCTCTTCCCTGAGAAATACGTCTGCGTTCGCAGGCTAATGGGTTTGCAATGTTGCTTGTCTATTGAAAGCCAAGCTTGGCACTTTCTTCTCAGGATCTATGCTAAACTACCGCTGAAGAATAATTGGTAGTTTGCACCTCGAAAACGCAAGGTGAATCGGCAATGCTTACGTGTGCGTAATGTTCTCCTTATGTTTTATTTACTGACGCACACTTTCAAGACTACTATGTTACAAAGGCTGAAACCACATCCATTCTTTCAAGCGGCTATTTTCATCAAATTCTGGTAACAAATGACTGAATTGATGAACTTTTCCCCTCAAACTTAGCGTATTGGAAAAGTTTTTCTTTTCCAAATTAGTCGTACTGTTGAGCTCCCCCACCCTTCCACCACGCAAACAAAAGTACTATACACTGTACAAATATAATTAAATTTATCATTACAAAAATTGTTTGTCAAAATATCTCATTGTGCTATACATCACTCCGCTTCTACTTGGACAACTCTCTGCAGTCCTGGAAACCAACAGCAAGACGTTTTGTTGTCATTTCTACTCTAAGCAAGCAATACCCACATCCAATCTCCGACTGGCTATTTTTGGACGTGCATCCTTTTTCTAAATTCCCGGTCGAAAACACTATTTTCAACTTTGAGGGAAGATAGCAAATGCAAAACGTAATACATCAAAATATTCGCTGATACTGTTTAGCTGAAATTTATCTCAGAACACTGCTTAAAAGTGATTTAGAAAATTTGAAAATCCCTTGTAGCTCAAATCTCTAGAATAGAACTACCTGTTTTTACTTTGAGAACCTACCATTAAAAAAAAAAAACCCCTTCAAACTAAATACTTTTTTTTGATTCAAAACCACAGTCAAGGAGTATTAAAATGATGTTAATTTCATTCTCATAGCGTAAATATGACGAAAAAAGAACAGACTTTATCTCAGTCCGTTATTTCTTATATGAAAGATTCAGAACCATGCAAGTAAGTAAACTAATTGTGATAGTAAAAAGAACATTGTTTTCTATTTGTAGTGAAAAAGAATTTAAAGCAGTGTTTCACGCAATTCAAAATGAGGTAACTTAAAGTTATCCTTTTAAGAACTTATGTAAATTAAGATGAAAAAAAATCTTTTCTGTTGAGGCTGCTGTAGTAAGGGCATATAGACCGAATGCATAAAGGGCGGCCAAAAAAATTTTCTTTTGTTTATGTGCTAATTAGACTCACTAGCCTCGTTTGCATGTACAAAATACAAAAGAAATGTTGCTTGAGAGCGAGGCTAGTGAGTCTAATTAGCATATAAACAAAATAATACTTTTTTGACCGCCATTTATGCATTCGGTCTATAGGGGAATCTTTGTTCAGTACATTTTTGTCTCATTAGCATAAGCCCATCGTTTGCTACTGAATCTATCAGCGAAAAAACCAGTACTGAATATTGAAAGTGCGTTGCATAATGTGCTTTCTCTTAACTTTGAGTCCAATTTACCAGACAATCTCTGAGTAATGACGCTTTTAAAGTTAGAAATTTTACAAAGAATGTAAGGGCTTTTAAGCGCTTTTGCCACCCAAGAATTTATCGGTATTTGATGGCTAATAGCTCGCTCGTTATCAAACCCAAAAGGTTTAAAATTGGGAATTCAACTAAGTTTAACACGTCCTTTAACCTTTTGAAGTCAATTTGAATAACGTGATGCCTTCTTTCAGCGAACTCGTATGTTGATGAGACAAAATGAAAATATTGACGTCTAAGATTCGCCTACATTCAACTTGTGGGCCTGGTTCTGCAAATGTGTTTGTGTTCCTCTCTTGGTTATTAAATGATGGTGTGTCTGTCTCCATATTTTGAAAGTGACCAGCTGCTTTTACTTATGACTTATGTACGGATTGCTAGTGTGAAATACACCATGATATTGTAGTTGTTCAAAATGGATGCTTTGCTCAAATTCCTTGAATTTAATTTGGCTTAGTTCTATATTAAGAAATGATTGATGTTTGGACAGTTTGCCCTCCTCCAGAAGAAGGAGAGGGTGTGATAGGGTTATGGTACATACCATTCCGTGCTCACTTCTCGTGGTCGTTTTGACATTTGCCAATCTGAGTACTATTATGCAAATGACTGCATGTGGTCTTCGGCAAGACCCAATCACCATGATTGTATACTTTGACGATTTATACTTTATTGTAGGGTACCACTGCGTTTCAACAAATCCATGTTTATTTTTCTCTACAATATCAGAAACAGAACAGTGCTGGGTTCCAAAAATGAAGTCCTTGTCTTTTCCTTTAGAAAGAGGAGCTCTTGATGTCAAAAGAGAAAGAAGAGGAAAACATGTGGGACATTGTTGATTTGGATGACGAAGCCATTGAAGAGTATGCATCTAATGAGCTACTGGGCCAATTTTTGTCCAACACTGTGTTCAGAACTGGAATCCTATGTGTTATAATGTTCAACAGTGTTCTGATTGCTGTTGAGACCAATCATGACCTTGTAAGTATGTACACTGATCTGCAGTTTCGGTACAGTTGATGATCTGAAAGGTGAATAAGGTTTGCATCAACAACAACAACAACAACAACAACAACAACAACAACAATACAAGCATACGGGTCTGACCCGCAAATAGCTTCAGCTAATCTATGACGTCTGTAGGCGGGTCAGTAAAAATAGTTAAACAAAAGTGAAAGCGAAAAAGAATCAGAAGGAAAAAAGAGACTTTTTTCTTTAGGTGAATGTAGTAACGAATGGAATAAGAAAACTACATGACGGATTATACAAAAATTTGGTTTTATCAACGGAGTTGATAATGTAAATTGGCCACCGTACAGAGATTCTAAAAGCTGACGTTTCGAGCGTTAGCCCTTCGTCAGAGCGAATCGCAAACGTCAGCTTTTAGAATCTCTGTACGGTGGCCAATTTACATTATCAACTCCGTTGATAAAACCAAATTTTTGTATACTACTTCCCCACCGACGCAGCACCACAGTTTCTTTAGAAACTACCCCTTCATTCTTACATGACGGATTAAATGATTATAAGCCGGAGTAAAAGATATGTGCTAACTAAGGGCGCTTTCTTTTTGTCAGAACTGGCCGGCCAGACCAGTTCTTTCAGGAAACTAGGAGCGCTTTCCATTTGACAGAATTGACCGGCCAGACAGGGCATTTGGCAGGAATAACTCTACAACGCTTTCAAATTAACACGCTTCGATGATGATATACGCTCCTCCGGAAGAATACAAGGGATTATCATGCAAGTTTTCCTTTAAATTGTTGCGTTTTCCTTGCAAACTGACGGGGTCTGACCTGACAGTTCTGATAAGAGGAAAGCGCCCTAAGTAAAGTGCAAAGCATGATCAATTTTTGCAAAAGTAAACTTTTGTTTAACCCATTCACCCCTCAAACTTCCTAGGACGCCTCCCCCCCCCCCTCCCCCCCCTCCCTCCTCCCAGTGACGATTAAAATCATCTGGTGTTAGAAAGAGTAAAATCTATAAGTCTCACTCTCAAGGGTCAATGGAGCGTTTTCACTCACATGACCAGCAACCATATTGGATTACCAAAACAAAAGAAACTATTTGCATAAAAATAGAGTTCGATTCCCGGAGGATTGGTTTGGTTCACCATCATGGCCGCTATTCCTTTGTTTTGGAACACCATCATGGCCGCCATTTCTTTGTTTTGGAACATCAACATGGCCGCCTTGACGTCAGGTGAAAACGCGCTATTGGCTAAATGGGTACTACTATACAGCTGACTATACTGGCTAATTGTTTCCATCAGGGATAATGATTATTATTAAGAACTGAACTACGGATATCAGATTTCCAGCATTTTCATTGGCTCGCCGGACACAGGCTATCAGTTCTTAGTATCACCCAATCAGTGGACTAACTCAAATCCTGCATTTTAATTGGCTACGCTACTAGAGCACTATTAGTTGGTATTGGTTGGTAGAAGAAAATACTCAATATTGTTGCATTTTAGTTTGCAGCTGTTTCACGGCGAAACATTAGCGGTGTAAATGCCGGTCTAGATGGGACAGTCAATATCGATTTTAGCCAATCTAATTCGTGAATTTGGTCGTTCCCAGTCCTTGTGATATGATGAACTTAGTTATTGTACAGTAGAGAACCGGCGTGGCCCAGTGGTTAGGGCGCTTGCCTTGAGATCCGGAGATCCCGGGTTCAAGACCCGCTCTGACCACTCGTTGAATTTGTTCCTGATAGTCCCTGGTTCAACTTTCCAGCTGCACTTGTAAATAGCCAACTGGTTTGCGGCTCCGACCAGTTGGGATTCTTAACAGTTCTTGTTGTTATTCTGTTCCGTCGTTTCGTTGTGTTTCATTGGCCCTGAAAAGCCCCTATGGGGAGCGGTCAATTAAGTATGTATTGTATTGACGTTGCCCTGCACGCGCAAGTCTGTCAAACGTCCTCGGTTGTTTACAATTCATTTGCTAAAAACTTAGTGCAAAAAAGTTGGATAATAAGCTTATTAGATGTTTTGGTGTGTGGTATCGCTGAGTAGTTCTACAGCACAACTCGTAAAAATACTCAGCGATACTACACACCAAAACATCTAATAAGATATAATATTTATTTTCCCCCAAATGTTGCGTAAACCATTGACTGTTTTCAAATGCTCTTGGGAATATGCAGTGTCCCAAGAGCATTTGAAAACAATGGTTTATGCAAAATGTGGGAGGACAAACAAAGTGTATTATGGGGAATGCGAAAATAGAAAAATAGTATTTTCAGTGCACTGTTCTTCTGGTGTTTGCAATAATTTATTTATTAAAACTTAAAAAACGATCTCTGGCTAAAATGATTAAAAAACTACGAGCTTTCGACTGCCCGAACTGCTGTCTTCGACGGGTAAAATGAATGATAAGAAATCGATGAGAAAATTTAAATAAAAACGTACATTGCAAAATGATGAGAATGTAGAAAATTTATGAATATTTGTTAAAAAGAATGTTGTATTGTCCAGGTAAAGGGCACGAATTGTTATCTGTAAACAAACCATTTACCACTCTACAACAACAGTCCCCAGTACCGAAATTCCGACCTTCGATGGAATCGCAGACCAACGTCGTATATAAAATTCCCTGTACAAATTGTTCGTGGTGTTATATTGGGGAAACCGGCAGAGCTTTCAATACACGAAAAAAAGAACATTTAAGGAACACCAAAACTGCGGCCAAAGGTTCTAGAATTGCCAATCACGCTTGGTCCAATAACCACACCATTGATTTCGAGAATGCGTCAGTTATTGACAAAGGCACTTTTAGAACGAGAAAAACATTAGAAGCGTGGCATACCACAGTGACACCCAACGCAGATAACAATTCGTGCCCTTTACCTGGACAATACAACATTCTTTTTAACAAATATTCATAAATTTTCTACATTCTCATCATTTTGCAATGTACGTTTTTATTTAAATTTTCTCATCGATTTCTTATCATTCACTTTGCCCGTCGAAGACTGCAGTTCGGGCAGACGAAAGCTCGTAATTTTTTAATCATTTTAGCCAGAGATCGTTTTTTAAATTTTAACTATGTTCCATCCTGGCTGCGGCTCTTCAATATTTTCAAATTTATTTATTATATACTCAACAAATTCACTGCATCGCTTTGTTTCCATAGCAACTTCGGTATTGCACTCTATTTATGGGTTCGTCGTTGACCAATCAGAAACCCGAGATTTTGTTGAGTATATTATAATTATTATTACAATACTAATTTAATCACTTTAATACTTTTCTTCAGGAACAGAAATACAGCCATTTGTTTTCAGTGCTTGATCAATGCTTGATGACCATCTTTGTGTGTGAGATTCTTGTCAAGTGGTATCATGGATTCTTCATGTTCTGGAAAAGGGGCTGGAATGTCTTGGATTTCTTCATCGTTATTGCTCTCCTTCTTGGACCTTGTAAGTTGAATTAGTATTAATGCGGAGGGGGGAGGGGAGGGAGGAGGGGGTGTTTGAGGTGGTTTGAGATTGTGAGGAACTCAGGAAGGGTTTGAACTTGGTGCAAATTAATTTCAAGTCAAGTAACTGTTAAAACTCTCTTAAACATGAGAGAGCAGGTTTAGGATTTATTCCCAGCATTAACACCATCATAAGTATCTTACTGAAAAGTACCTGCCTGAAGACACCAAATTACAACCGCCTATTTTATTGGGTTAACAAAGAAGGCTACTCTGTTTGGGTGAGGTTAGAGTTACTGTTATGGATAGGTTTCTGAGCAATACTAGATTGTAAATAGCTGTTTCCTGAGCTGGTGTATTTGTTAGAACTCCTGCAAATAGTTAGACCTTCACATGGTTTGGATAACCACATGGAAATGGTGATCCCAGTATAATTTCCCGTGATAAGTATGAAGACAATCATTATTGTTGGTAGCCGATGAGCAGTAGGAAGAAATTAAACGAGCATTGCAAATAACTAGCTTTACGGAATTGCTTTCCTCGCCACTAAACAACAACTTGAACAAATACAATTTGCGAGACTGAAATATTTTGAACTTCAAGTAAAAATGCAATCCAAACCATTGATTCAAATTACAGTACTCCGTAAAGTGAGTGTCCCTTTATCAGATAATATCAAATTATATTTGGCATGATGTTCACTCAAGACTGTTTTGTGTTACAGTGCTTAGCACAGGATCAGGTAGCAGAGGCGTTTTGAGGATTCTTAGAGTACTAAGAGCTTTCCGCAGTCTCAGGAGGTAGACGAGAAGGCATTTTTACACGGTTAACGTTACCGGTGCCATCTCGAGGTTTAATTTAAACACTACTAACTTTACTCATAGCTTTACTTGATTTCATATCCGCAGTTTAGTATATGATTCATTTCATATATCATTTCCTTCATTGATTCATTCCTCACGGGAAAATCAGAACCCACAAATGACCCGCTCCCAACGTCAGTGGCTTCATAGCTTAGTTAGCTAGAGCGTCGCACCGGTATCGCGAGGTCACGGGTTCAAACCCCGTTGAAGTCCTGAAATTTTCAGGCTTCTTTACGCAATTGCTAAACTTGCGTCCATAACTGCGAGGATCATAGCTTTACTTGACTACTAACTTGGCAGTGAAATGTACATTTGTGGGATTTTGTCTGTCTTTAAACCATAGTATCAATTTGTTTCAAAGTAAATGTGTGCTGGCGTTAATTTATTCAGCAAAGAGATTAATGACCTTTGAACATTTTTTCGTGATTGTGCCACGAAAAGGTTTTCACTCGAGCTCTACGAACGTTGCAGCTGCTGGATTACTTCTTTTTCGGACAATCTTTACAGAGATTTGAAATTTGATTAGATTTCTAATTGGCCCAATTATAGCAGATTTTTTAGAGCGAGTTTCAATCGAGTGTCGTAAAACCAAAAAGGATGGAGACAATCCAGTAAACCAATCAAAACTGGAAGTATTACCAGTAGCCGACACAAAGCGCGGGAAAATGTGCACGCGCAAGCCACAGTTAGTTTAGTTTCACTTCTGATTGGTTAAAAAAATGGGGCAATCACTTTGAACTAATCGGTGAGTGATGTGATGGAAAACCAAAGCAATTTTCTAATTACTTTGGACACTCGATTGAAAACCGCTCTATGGCATAACTCTTTTACCGCCATAAATGGAAATTGACTCTTTGACACAAGATTTTACTCTGTCTAACGCCAGACGATTTTAATTACTCCTCTATGGGGAAGCCCTCGGTGGTGAAACGGTTAACTTAAACAACATCTAGGTTCGCTCAAATGTCCCCATTAATAACCCTTTCACCGCCATAAATGCCAATTGACACGTAAAGATTTTACTCGTCAATGGGGAAGCCCTAGGCGGTGAAAGGGTTAACGTCTGCCAAAATCCCACCTACAATTATTATTGTAGGTGACAGAAGGAACCGTGGAAAGGTCTGTTTCTTACTTGGAGATCGTTAGTGCAGTTCGATATTGAAAGACGAAAGGAAGCCTTCACACCAGCGATTGAGCTCAGTTTTAAGGTTACACGTTTCAGTCAGGCTTGTAATGTTTGAATAACAAACAAAAACAAAGCAAAAAAGTGAAGCCGAAAACTCGTACCTTCTCATCTTGACGTTTCGACCAATTAAAAATCCTTTAAGTGAAATATGTAACTCATAATTTCATTTAATCACATTTCTTGGTTAAAGTTACGTTGCATAGCGAGTGGGGCTGAGTAATTGGTGAAACCTCACAAAAAAAGAAACTCCACTGCCCTGACAGAGCCCCTTTAAGGCGTTACCAAAAGTGATTCGCTCGCACTTGTTTTTCCGCGGTTAGCGGCGGCTTGTGGTGTGATTGGCTCATTTGCTTGTCTTCTTCTTCTGTGATTGGCCAAATTAATTAATGCAAAGGAGAAGAATGCTGTCTTTATTAACAAATTTGCCGGCTCACCCCAATCTTTGCTCCATTTCATTTCAAAGCATCAGTTCACTGCCTGGGTTACAGATCGTCGTGCAGACAATTCTCCAGTCAGTTCCTGGTAAGTGCCCCACACTTACAGGTAATATTCTCTTCGATTACATTCATTTCAGTTATGGTTAGATTTGAAACCATGGAGGGCATCTGCATTTCTGTGGAAAGTGCAAAGAATGTTCCTGTCGGACAAGCAACAGGAGATGCACAAGACGACCAAGACCCCACCGCTCCTTAGTGAGAGATTTTCATGAGAAACTTTATTTGAGTATAAAGCACAAAGAATGGAGAGAAATACTAAGTTGAGTGGTGCGCAAAAGTAACCGCAGATTGAAACTCTTGTTTCGTTCAGGTTGCGTCAGTAATTTTTCACACGCGTCTTTGATGGTCTAAAGAAATTTGAAAAAAAGGTGGCCCTGACCAGTGTTTTGACAATTACTGGCATTTGTTCTGTCCACAGACATGGCCAACATTGTTCTGCTCTTGGTGATTATCATGTTGGTATTTTCTGTCATTGGTGTCACGGTTTTCAGGGATGTTGTTCCCGTGTACTTTGGAAACCTTTCCAGTTGTATCCTTTTTCGCTGTCGTTCTTTTTTTCTAAAGCAATTCCTGTTTTTAATCCGCGAGGGTTGTTGTGCGTTATGCGGTTTTGACATTATGTATTTGTAGCCGTTGACCTTAGCACTGACGAGAACACGATCACAGTTAAATGAAGAAAATATGGTAACCCATCGATACGAGAAATTTTGGTTTTGGTTATCACGTCATCTCACGATACACGGAATGTCGCACTGTTGGCCTCCTCTTTTTTGGGGGGTAGGTACTTGGTGTCTCTTTTTCTATTGTTTCAAATTTTTTTAAACAAGGTATAAAACATTCAGTAATTAGACAATTACCCTAACCTAACCCTAACGCTAACCCTAATCCTACCCCTGAAGGTTTAACCGTGTTTAGATAATTTTGTGCAATAGATAACCACTAAATGACAAAATACACCAAGTACCTACCTTTTTTGGTGGAATGTAGCATGGTCAGCGTGTTGCATTCAGTGAAATTGCGTTTTAGTGAAAAAAGCAAAAATGTTAAAGACAACCAAAGCACAAGCGAACAATTTTAATACAGTATGTCGTATAATGAGGAAAGAAGAGAAAAAAAGTGGGTAGCTTTAAGCGACGAGTAAAGAAAAACGGCGAAGAGAGCAAGAAGGATCACGGGAAAATGGACTAATTTATAGTAATGAGCAGGTCAGTAAGCAGGTCATTACAGTAAGCAGACCAGCTAAAAAAATTCATGAAAACCAAAACATAACTATATAATAATCGAGGAGCTCCGCTTTTAAACTTGCCTAAATGTATATATAAACACATGTCCCTTGACAGTGGTTCTCAGCCATGTTTTATCTGTTTGTGTGTCTTACTCAAGATGGATGGATGGAGATTTTCAAGGCTTTTCAGGTAGAGCACACTGAAAGTAAAGAAATACAAACCGGGCTTGTCACATACATGTATCTGTCTCCTGAAAATCCCAAGAAAACGCGGAGGCTGCTTGAATTATCCAATCAAGTAAAGGACATTTGGATGGCCGTTTGTGCTGTTTACATCGCTCGTGCGCGCCCTGAAGGACAGAATGCTTTTTTTTTTGTTAAACACTCCTACCAAAGAAAATTGAAGAAAAATAACACCCTTTTTGCAGTGGAATAATAAATCTCTTATTCGATTGTTTAGCATATATTATTTAATTCTCAACGTCGGATAATGCAATTCTAGCTTTCTCATTGGTTCATTGGATCTTGGTTATCAGCCATTATACCTGCGTTTGACCTTATATGGAAATGAGTGCGCCAAATGTAGCTCGGCATAAGACTTTTGGCCCCGGGAAATCACATCACTTTCAGGTCGTTTCTAAACTAAACTCGCGGACATTTTGCTCATTGCTCGTATTTCGCTCGCCCCTGCGGGGCTCGGAAAAATACTACGCAACTCGCAAAATATCTGCGCGTGTTATATGTTAAACCATCGAATAAGATGTATATCCAGCACTTTCAATCTGTGCAACAATTTCAGTATTTGGTCACGTAACCGTGAATATGCACATCCTAAGCACCTCTTAGTAAAGGGGTGTATAAAAACGTCAGGCAACGTTTGACATGGAGTTTGTTTGAAGCAACTAGGACCTGGTTGCCACCCTCGGTCTCAAAACGCCTTTTTTATAAGTTTCATATAAATCAACCAGTCCCTCCTTCATGCTTCTTGTGTAATTATTGACGTGTTTTGATGGTTGTCCTTTTTCGAAGTAATCGCATTTTCATAGGTTTATCTGTGTGTGCGGGGGAGGGAGGGGGAGGGGGAGGGGGACGCGGCGATTGCCAAGATGGGTATTATGCTCTGTCAAAGTGGAACGAAAACAACTGTAGAAGACTAGGATACGGAAAACGGAGCTCAGTACCTTTTCATCTCAAAGTTACCTCCCCCAATAATCCTCCATAATTTTCCTACCCTGGCTAAACTCTCCTTCGAAGCTTCAGTACCTTACTCTCCGCCTGGCTCCCATCTTAGCCACTGATTGGCTTGACCATATGTATTTTTTGTTTATTTCCAAGGCTGCCGATGAAACTTATTATATTAGCGGTGGGCTCTTTCTTCTCGTCTTCATTGCTATCGGTGCGTTTGTGTTTGCGAACCTTGTTGTGGCAGTTGTGGTTACAAATCTGGTAAGTGGCAAATTTTCTTTGTTAAGATGTTTGCCTTTATTTTCCATTTATATTTTTTGCTTTGCCAATGAAAAGAATGAATCGAAGGGACCTGTTGTAAAATAACGGGAATCTCAAAAGTGGACAAGCATCGAGTTGTTGCAATGTACAATTGCGGTGGACGAACAGTAGGAGCTAATAAGAGATCTTTTGCTTTTGTCCACCAACATGGCCGCGATGACGTAACGTGAAAACCATGCACCAATAGCCCTTATTCACGATAGCCGCCATGCTGGTTTTCAAATTGTCATGCAAATTAGCCATGTGTTATGCTGGGGGGGGGGGGGGGGGGGCAAACATTGGAATAAAGGCAAATTGCAGAGAATAGGCTCGTCGAAATAATGAA
>NC_090869.1:64245856-64250856 GCF_036669935.1 Montipora foliosa | reverse complement strand
CAGCATCATAGGTGTTGTTGAAATGTGTCAGCCACTGAAACAAAAGATGTCGGCAAGGCGCTCGCTGGCGTATCAATATCAATGTCTTAATATTGATGTCTTCGCTATGATTGACATTTTCCTATAGATTTTCAGCGAGATGACTGAATTACAAGAAAAAGCCCGAAAGGAGGGAATTCTTAGAACCGATGAACCGGAGCAGCCGCGCGGCATGAGCGGGGAGAATGTAGTGGTAGGGAACCTCTTTCTTACCACTTCAAAATGATATTATGAATAGAGTTATAATGACCTTTTGGGGGATGATTGTAACAAGCAGAGCACGTTCTTCTATAAATCAATTCGTATTATGGAAAGCCATAACTTTCTTATGTTAGCTTTATTCTTTTGGTCTTGAAGTTTTGTCCTGTGGTGTATGTGGCTTTTATGTGGCAAAGTTTTGTCATTATGTGATGAGGTTTGATGGTTACGTGTTGCCACGTTTCCATCACGATATGTTGATATCTTCTTTTGATGTGCTGTGTTCACATTTTGTGGTGAAGTTCTTTTATGACGTTCGAGTTTCTCCCTTTATTACACCCATTTAGAAATCACTGGTGATCCCTGCAATCTAATTGGCTCTCAGCAGTGCGATTTATTCCCAAATCGCACTATTTTTTGCTGTAAATCGCACCATTTCCCCAGCCAATGAGAAAAGAACTCTTAAAACAAAACAACCAATCAGAATTCAAGTTTTGTTTAAGGTAACCAATCAAATTGCAGGAAAATGAGACAAAAAAACACTAGGGGGCGAATTTTGCATCTTTTGTTCCCAACTGGATCAAAAAAATATTGGCACTGACTAAAAGAATGAAGATTAAATAAGAAAGTTTCGGCTTTCCATGAATTTGGATTTCATGAATGGGGAGGTTTAAACCTGGGCTTGTACGGTAGTACGTCATGTAAACGTCTAAATATGTCCAACGTTAGACGAGGAGCTTGCATTCAGTTTTAACGAAGTCTGCTGGTTACACCTTCCCACAGTTAACTGGAGGCGATCTGATGTCCAATCTGATGGAGATGGAGATGGGTAAAGTGTTCAACTCGCACAAAGAGACTTTTGGTGCTATGCTACGTGAGGGTGCCAAGATGATCAGTGCTCAAGCACACATTCGGAACAACCCAAAAGAACAGCGAAAGTCATCGATCTTTGGTCATGTCTTGCAAAGGGACTAAATTTGGATGCCCTTCGTACTTGTTTTGAAACTTTTTTTCTTCAACAATTTGCACAAGCACTTTCGGATACTTTGAGCCGTTTTTTCGAGGGAAAAGGGAGGGGGAGGGAGGGGCATTGCGTAGCCCAATATGAAACTTGTCTAGCACAGTGAATCAATGAATTCAACCTTCCAAAAGAGAATTTCATTTGTTTGTCACACTTTCACTCGGGAGATGTTCCGTTTCGCAGCAGCAAATTTTGCCAATTAAAGTACAGTTACAAATTTCGTTATATCTTTTTTGTGATTTACCTTAAACGGAATTTTCATTTTGACCCATCTTCAGGGCTACAGGGCTAAAGAAACTGATGAAGCGTCGGTGACTGAGTGAAGCGCGAATATTTAGTTATATCAGTTATTGTCCAACGATATACGGTTTTTATTCTTATTTTTATCGGCTCATTTCATGCAACCTAACGTTCCTTTGGCGTTTAAATTAACTACCCTTTAAAACTGGTTGTCAAACTGTATCGACCCGTCAGGCTGATATTGATCAAGGCAACCGTGAAATCCCTTGACTGGGCATGCATTGAACGCGCCCGGTTCGTAGGCATCCCAACCAGACTGTTTACCTGTCGAAAGCCAATGTTCTGCGTGTTTGTAGACTTCATTTCCGTATCGATTCCGAACATACAGACCTGGGTTGCTAGGGGCATTAAGCCAGGTACCGCTGAAGAAGACCTTTGTTGGCAGATGTTTAGAGGTGAAGGATTTCTCTGAATGCATCTTGTGCTGGCCGTACATCTGAATGGACCAGCCATCCGCAAGTATCTCGATCTTTCCACCTGCCAAGCTGTCTTCCACACAGCACCATGGCTGCTCTACGAGTGACACGGAAAAAAACCGTTAAGGACGGTGCCTACTAATTCAATGGTATTTTTGCGCGGTTTACTGACTATGCAGGAAAAGCATATCTTAACAAGTGTTATTGAAATCCAATAAGAAAATTGGCGGTAACCACGCATTTTTCGAAGATAATTAATCAACAATTTTTGTAAAAAGCTTAAAATACAAAGCAATGTATGGCGTTACTTGTTTTTCGATACATTTGGTCATCACATGGTCATCACATGGGCCATGCTTGGCGACCCTGGAGCAGACCACCGAGGGTATGATGTGGTAAAGCACATCACGTCGTACGCGTCAAGGTAACGCGATACTTGAAGGGAGGTTCTCCATCGATTGCGTTTTTGATGATTACTTTACCCAATGCATTTTTTAATTTGCCAACAATTGGAACACAAGAACCCTTTCCCATTATTTGCCTGGCAAATTAATATATATAGGGGACTTGTTTGGGTAGCGTTGTTGGGATCTCAACCAAATTAGGTTGTGACTATCTAAATTTGGGGGTCGTCAACCGACGACGCGGAGATCCGGTAAAACGTTGCAACTTAGCCACACAACAAATGTTATCCAATGATATTGAACAGCTGCCTCAACCCTTTCACTCCCAATAGACATTCTTTTAGATTTTAGCTTCAGCTACAAACGTCTTATTCATTATTGTCAATCCCTTGGAAGAGAAACGTTTAACTCCAACATCTTAAGTCCGTTCAAGAACTGTGACTAGTACTTTACACGAGTCACATGTTGGCTATCGTTTGGTGTTGGTTGATCGATCGATCGATCGATCGATCAATCATGATTGATTAATTGTTTGGATTGGCGGCTAGCTAGCTTAGGGTTCCAGCACTGTTGACGGTGGCGAATCCAAACCTGTTTACGTCTAACCAAGGTTGGATGAAATGCTTGTTTGAAAACTAGACTTAAATGCAACGTTAAGTAAGCGAAAAACGTTAAACGATCACCTTTGTCTACAATTTGTAAATTTATACTTGAAACGGATCATGCGTCAAGAAAAATCATCTGTCTAGTGTAAATAGTAGAGACGCATCATCCGTCTGGACGAATTATCAGACGAACTATATACGAACGGTAAAAGTGATTCTCGCGCTTTAACTACAAACAATCACTTCTACCGTTCTTCTATCACCCACACTTCAAATATCTGCATTAAGTTCAGACGAACTATCTTTAATTTGCTGAAGTTCGTCCCAGACGGATAATCCGTTTCTAGTATAAATTCGACCTTTGTTGGAAAATTAGTCTGGTTCTTATCGCTTACAGAAAGTTGAATTTTTGTACTCACTGATATTCTTGACCATGTAACCTTGTCGGGCAAATACGTCTTTAATCATCACAAGCCTAGAAAAATCCTCTGTAAAAAATGTGATATCAGCATCTCTTTCCCAAGGCAACAGTTTGTTCATTTTAACAGCACCTAACAAAGTGCCTTCCTGGAGTTCGCAAGTCAAGTTGTTCCTATTACACTGCTCCATCACAAATTTTATCGCATCGGCTAAATTCTCCAAACAACACGGTGGCACTGCTAGTGACGACTTTATGGGGCATTTTTCGCCATCTCGATGTTTAATGCCTCTTCGACAACCAAACCATCGAATTGTGCCATCGGCCTCAATTATCTTTCTGATTTTGTGTCGATTTACGAAAGGAACCAATTTAGAATCGTGCACTTGTGGAGATTGCATGTGGAACATTACATCCGGGCAACTAACTACCGTGCCTCCGTCATGACCAAGTCCCGGATGTATGTCTGAATATTTCTCTTTTACCCGCAAAAATAAATCCCTATAAAGACCGTTTGTTCCCCTTGCATCCAATCCAATACTTCTTAGAAAAGTTGATTTCGCTAAAAATGGGCCCGACAGATGATCGCAAACCAGGCATTCGGCAAATGATCTATAGTAGCCCGTTTTATAAGCCAAAGTGTAGTTTTTGAGCTGTATTTGAAAACAGCCATTTGACCAATGACCAGTTAAATTTCGGAAACTCCCACCTGCAATAAGAGTGTTCTCGTGTGTTGTCAGAACTCGTAAAAGTCTTTCCAAGTTGATTTCATTTGTGAAGTGCGTTAAACTAGGAGCAATCAAAACGTAGTCCGTACCTAACCCATCTATTATGTTCTGAAGCAATTCGCCCTTTCTATAAGCCCTATTGTGCAAAGAATAAATCGCGGCTTTAACATTTGGCGACGTCCTTTCCTTTATTGCGTCAAACGATTTTTGATTCCAGTTTGTTCCCAAAATAAAATGCGTCCTGATCTTTGGAAACAAGCGATACACACTGTCAAAGAATTCAAGAAACCTGCGGACGGAACGAGCTTGACCTGTTTTGTTGAATAGCATTTGTTGACCACCCGTTGTTTTCTTGGTAACGACGTCGTCAAAAACGAGAGACACGTGCTCTTCAATATCTTGTTTATATGGGCATTCTTCCGTTTCAAAGCCTTTTCTATAAAACGGATAACCATGAATTGATCCTCTATAAACTTCAGGGCAAACAAGTTTTGATGTTTTCAGCTGGTTCTCGTTGACCTGTCTTTGTTTTACATCGTCAGTGCTCGTCCTTGTAATGAGTTCGATTTCACGAAGTAGGGCTCGAAGATTGTCTGAATGGCCGTCGATTATTCTTGCCATGGCTGCATCGCGGTCCACTGTCATCCGTACGTAATTTAGGTCTTTAGTCAAACGTCTGAGTCTCAAAATTGTGTTTTGGTGCGCGACACAAAGAGGTTTGTTAAGGACCTGCTTTAACAAAGCGATTTGCGCCTCGTTGTTAATAATACTCCGCGACGAGGAATAAATTTTAAGGCACAAATAAATAACAATTAATACCATAAGAATTGTCTTGAGCTTTCGCTGAAGCCCTAACATCCTTCCGAAGTCA
>NC_090869.1:64213356-64233356 GCF_036669935.1 Montipora foliosa | reverse complement strand
GGCTGCAACAACAACAACACGGATCTTATGAGTCAGGCAGATTTCATGGGCCAGCATTTCAACTTCAACTTCCAAGTCAAATCCACGGGAGCAAGGTAGGTGATTTCTGACTGCTAACAACACCCCGCCACCACGTTGAATGTGCCTGTCTTTGCGGAAGATATTAAAACCATCCATCAAAAGCTCATGATCACCAAAGTTACTATCAAGCCAAGTCTCAGTGATAGCGACAACATCAAAAATGTCCACTAAAAGCAGAGCTTGCAAATCAAGAACTTTGTTGCGCAAACTTCTTGCATTTAACACCAAACACTTGGGAAACGAGTCGCGACTGTTCGCTGTGGAGGTCTGACTTTCGTCGTTGGCAGAAACATCAAAGCCATCAGAGCCACGCGAGGCTTCGAAGAAAGAATCCGTAAAATGAAATGGATTCGTACAGTCATTGCAGCACCATTCCTCATCTGAAGAGCTAAGAGCCATGTACAATTTAGAATCCATATTTAAGCATTTTATATGATGCCATCTATTACAAATATCACAAAGGATACCCTTGTGATTGGCACGAACTGGTTTTAAACAGAGAGCACAAGGACACTTCCATACAGGTGCTTTCCTCGATTTGGTCGAATCCGTATTTTGCTTCGGATTTTTATTAACAGTCGTGGGTCCAGGGTTCGGATGTACATCACCACAGACCTTGAAATAATTGAGATGAAAACTGGCATCACTATTGCTGTAATAGTTTAGAGTTGATTTTCCAAATTTCCCTCTATAGCTTCGTCTACAACTTGGTCGATGAAAACATGATCCAAGATGGCGGACATCACAGGCCGCGTGGTCGAATTTTTGAAGCGGGAACCCGTCTGGGTTGCCATCATATGCGTAGTAAAACACCTTCGTCGGCGAACTTAAATTATTATCTGACAGTTTTGTGGTATTTTGCCCGAAATAAACCACTCGGAGAAGCAAAGAAAAAGTAGTAAGCGCGGAGCAACCAAAGATGCGTCCAGCCGCCATTATGCAACCAAAGATGCGTCCAGCCGCCATTATGCAAATACCATACCGTAGTAAAATAAACGTAAATCGTAGTTGGAGCCGAGGAAACAGAAATAGTTTACGGGGTAATGCCTTTGTTTACTTTTACTCACCTTACCACAATGAAAATAAGCAAGCAGTTTTACTCAAACTGGATCCCCTTTTTTGCGTTTACTACCGCAAAGGTCTTCAGTCATAAGTGGTATCATACGTGGTAAGTCATTTAGGTAATGATTCATCCACCAAAAAAAGATTCCCAGCAATATTTCATTCACAAACTCACGCACAGTTCGTTCGTTCCGTAGTGTGTTCCGGAAAGAGACCGGAAGTGCTTAAACCATGCACATGGGCAGACGTTTGACCGCTGTGTTGGCCAGACCTGCTGTTATCACTAAGAAAACGTGGCCGAGTGATCTTGATGTTTTAAGTTATAAAAGGCCTGGTTGCTATTTCACCTGGGAATTTCGTTGCTCGCTCCACCACGGCCACTCGAAGGAAACACGATTTTAAATTGAAAACTTTTTCTCCATCACTGGATGTTTTCAAATACTCGTTTTTTCCCAGAACTGTTATAGACTGGAACCTGCTCCTAGCTCATGTTGTTCACTCTACGTCCCTTTCCCAATTTATTAGATCTCAACTTGATATGATTAATTATGAATTTTTATAATGTAGTAACAATAAGTATTATTGTCATTGTTGTTATTGTTATTATTTGTTTGCTTGTTATTTTTCATTTTATCTTGTTTTATAGACACTTTAGCTTTACCGAGTAATAAAACTGAAGAACTGAAGAACTAGCTTTGTAGCCTAGCTCATATTTTATATATTACATGTATCTGATATTAGATTAGCAGTTGACTTCCGGCGATCGTATTGTACATAATGTACCTTTCATAATTAAACACTAGAAGCTTCTGTTTTTGACTCCTTGTTACGCGCCTTCAATAACAACAAATGATGTCAGAAGCGTATGGGTATCCATCCCCGCCAAAATTCAAAGTTGTTCTTCTTAATCCAAACCTTGAATTGAAGCATTCTGTCTTGCAATTTAAACTTGTTTATACCAAATTGCTCTCAAAATTATGTGATTACCTGTACAAACAGCCACTTTCAAGTTTGTTTGAGGAAGCCAAAACGGGCCGGTTGTCTGGTTAATGCATCATGCATGACTTTTCTGTAGTTTACTTCAACCTCGCTCTGAAAACGAGTTCAAGAACAAAATTGTTGTGATAGTCACGAATCGCGATAACTTGTTGCAGGCCGGCAAACTTTGCAGTGATGACTTTTACAGAGGGTTGGCCAGTTTGTCATACGCTTAAGAATGTGTCTAGTGGAAACGAATTAACAACAACTTCAAGAAGTATAATAAGAATGATAATGATAATGATAATGATAATGATAATGATAATGATAATGATAATGATAATGATAATGATAATGATAATGATAATGATAATGATAATGATAATGATAATGATAATAATAATAATAATAATAATAACGATAATAATAATAGACGCTCAAGGCTGCTTTGCGTGGTTGAATGAGTGGGACGCCTGTCCTTCGTATACTGTATCAGGCATGCATGAACTCTATGAGCAGCTACTACCAACTAAGCTGTACACGAGCAAGAAAATTGTAACGACTCCAACTAATGATGTCTCTTGTTGGTTATGTGGAAAATGCCGAGAGAGCATGCTTCACACTTTAGCTAGATGTTCAGCACTTGCGCAAAACAAGTATCTGGCACGCCATGACTCACCTCTCGAGGTGTTACTACATGGTCATAAATAATAATTAGTGGATGAAGTTCCAATCAAACCGAAGCCATCATTCGAAAATGAGGAATTACAGGCCTTGTGGGATGTAACCGTCTTTGCTGACTACCACGAAGTGAGATCTAATCGAGTGGAAGGCCAGAATAGTTGACCAGGAGCAGTAGTAACCATGCGGGAGATGAGTTGTCTATGGGTAGAGAGCCGTATAAAGAAGCAAGAGGAAAAAGTGCAGAAATGTGGCCCCTTCGCTGGAAAATGAAACACCAATACAAGAACTACAGAGTGGAACAATATAACATCATTATTGACGCGCGTGGAGGCTATTCAGAGAACTTAGTACCTACCTTGAAGAAGTTTGTGGGGCTTAATACTGATAGCCTGCGAGCAGGCCCTCCGAGGGACTGGGGTTGGGGCTAGAATGAGGGCCTGCCCGCATGGCTTTGTATTTTGAATGTCGCGTCCAAATTTTGGACGCAAAATACTGATTGGCTGAAATTTAATTACCTCGTGACGTCACCATTGACAAGCTCCAACAACAAGAAAGCCACTTCGCTCCGCAGGGATGAGGTGATCAGAAATGCGTCTAAGAAAATTGTAGAATGTTGCAATTTATCATAACTTTACATAATTAAAGGTAGGGCAACGCGATGCAATGGCTTCCCTACTAGAAGGAAGGAAGTTCTATCTCTGTTATCCACAGGATTCGGAAAAAGTCTTATTTCCCAACTGTTTTTCGTAGCGGCCAAAATACGAGGGCGACTTCATGTCACGTGGTAGTTTCCTGTCCTCGACAAAGCATTATCGCTGATCACATTTGGTCAAAAATGGGCCTTTCGGCTGCCTCTGTTGCTGATTTAACGATAGAGAACGATAGAGGAACTCTACACGATTTTAGCAAGTATTTGGTTAAGCCGAAAAGGCGGCTCCACAAATGATTGCTCAATCTCCTCGTAACTCCGCAATACTCCGATACACTTGAAAACAAAATATTCCAATTTCCAAATTATAACCACAAATACTCGATAAACCTTTGAAATAAAATGGTGTAGGTATTAGAATATCTGTCTGGTATTAAAGTGTGATGTAGCAGTTGTAATGTCTGTATTTCATTAAAATAGATTTAAAAAGATAACTCCGCTTCGCAGCAGTTGTGGTCAACGAGTCTCACACAGTGGAGATGCGGTCAGAGAAAATGAATTTCTCTATTACGATTCCCGTCGTTTGAAGTTTGTGTGCTAAATTTTTCCCTGACGAACGAAACACATTTTCCGCGGAAGGGACTTCGACGAATTACCGTACTGAATATTCAGCTACGCTTTACAGCATCAGCAATAGTTGTTAGGCTTTTCTGGCGAAGGCTTCCTTCCTTTACAGTTTTTTTACTGGGTTGCCAGTATGGCAAACCCAGTCGGAATCTGCGTTGATTTTTTTTCCGTGTCGGTAAAAGTCTTGTCTGTCACTCCCCTGCTAAGTGGTGTCTTTGTGCACAGAGCCTTCTGCGCGTATTTTCTTAGGATCGAGAGGGTAGTGGGAAATGCGTAGATTTCTCTGGTGGACACAGTAGAACTATTGATTAACTTAATCGGCAATGGCGTCGAAAGTCATGTAATCTTTGAACAAAGTATACCCTTATGAAGCTCAATAATGGCAAGTCAATTGGATACTGAACAAGACAAGCGGTGGAATCTTAAAAGCGACGAGTAATGGACTTCGACAACAATCTATCGCCCGTCGAGCCGTAATCAAAGTGGGCTGTAGTCCTAATATTGTACAAGTGTGCTGTTTTGTACTACACTGAAATCAAATGGAAAATTCACTGGTAACTTATGGGTTTAACAAAGACAGAGACGGAATTGAAAAACTTGGATCTGTGAGCCCGTTATCTGGCAGAATCTGGCTTATTTGTTTGTACTCAATTCTGCACAGTCTTCTGGTAACAATTGGAAATTTCACTAATTCTTGTTAGTCAAAAATTATTTGAAAGAAAGCTTGTTGCCCATTGTTTACTTGATAATTCAAGTAAAGGGTTTGATGCTGAACACTGGTGGGAAATTTATTTAGTTGCGTATTTGGCACGGAGTGTAATTTGACACGATTTAGTTTTTTGTCTTCACACACGTAATGAAATAGGAAGGGTTTTTTGCCTCTTATAGCAAATATGTTGTTTGTTTCAAAAAATATTTCGCTGGACAAGGTGACCTTTATGAATTCATCATGTTGTGTAATATGGGAGCTTAACTGGATAGTTTTTATGGCAGTGGTAAAGCATTTTCGTGTCAAAATAAGGTAAGCGTCTTTCTGTTGTGTTAACTTAATTAAATATCCGGTTAAATATAAATATACCATGCGGCGTAAACTTGATTTCCACTCTCAAAATTATCTCCAGAACCTGCTTTTTGCATAGAATAAGCTTTTGGAATGATGTTCTTGTGTTCTGTGGTGATACTTAGCGATTTGGGAACATTTTGTGAAAAAATATTTATAACAGGTCTCACGCGCAACTTGATCGCGCGAACTTCCCCTATTATGCATAACATCCACTTGGCCTTTTGACATCCCATTGAAAAAAACTCGTAAAATATTCGCGGACCGGTCGATTTCTCTGAAATTTGAAAGGATGATTGCTAACGAATATAGAAAGATTTTCACTATAACTAAAAATTCCTGTGTTAAGCATTAGAATTCGACGAAGAGGTAAATGCGACTAAATTTGTTGCGTGCGTTGCTATTTTTGTGCAAATATTAAATTATGAAAATCTTTATTTTTAGCGGTTATTTGAACATAAAAGATGCAACGCTTGACGAGAAATGATATTTTTGCTAATACAATGTATTTGAAAGAAGAAAAATTTTGCGGGAATCGCGGTGAAAATGAGTTAACAAATTTGCATACGTGCGTTGAAATGTGATTGCGAGGAGACAGGAATTTTATTTAGCTGACAAATGATTTTGTCATTGTAGTGTAAGATGAAATTTATTTGGAAAGCCAAGAATATTTCTTTAACTTCCTGTTTAATCAAATTTATTGCTAGCGCGAAGATTGTTTACATGAAACTCGCGCTTTTTGCGAATTTTGAGTGTCATGAAATTACATAATTTGCGTGACAATATATTTCGCATATTTCGGGACACCTTAATTTCGCAATTTTGCGAAAATTTTGCGTTTTGACTCACTTTAATTTCGCGTTTTTGAGTGAGACACACTCAAGGAGCCAGTAAATGGACAGTTTGAGGATTGTACAAAAGAAGTGCTACCTGGAGTAGAGACGGAAAGCAGTAGTGATGAAGAAGACCAGAACTACGGAGCCCGCAAAGGGCCATGACAAATTATAATTATTTGACGAGTTATGTGACGAGTTATGTGACGAGTTATTTGACGAGTTATGTGACGAGTTATGTGACGAGTTATGTGACGAGTTATATGACGAGTTATATGACGAGTTATGTGACGAGTTATGTGACGAGTTATGTGACGACTTATTCGACGAGTTATATGACGAGCTATGTGACGAGTATAGTGGTGGACGGGGAACAGATGGTGGCGCCTTTGGACTTGAACGTTCGTGATGAATTAATTGAGCAATGTTAAGCGATCATTAATCGATAAGTGATCCTTTATGCTGAAAGTACACCGGAAGACTCCACCGTTGGTCAACGACAAGACTCCATCGGTTTGGAAAGTCATAATGCAGCTGTCAAATGCTGCCAATAGCCAGAGCCAGCGTCATAGCGCATCTGTCAACAAAGTAATTTATAATGGAACCTCGTGCGAGTTCAATTCTGTCATTTAGTGCACAGCCAAACTAAAGGCGTTATCGGGATTGCCGAGTGTTTGGAGGGAAACACGAGCATATTTGTCTCCAGCCCCATATTGTGTTTAAATAAAGGATTTTTGTTGTTGAAGAGTTGATCATGATGGCTTATCTTCTGTCAATAAATGCTGGCCGGCAACATTGTCGATATACCACATGCCCAACATCACTTTTCAACAAACATTAGCCAAAATGGTGCAATGCTCATTCTGTGCTTTACAACAGGTGTATGGAAAAGTTATGTAAAACGGAGATCGAAGACTGAAGACCTGGGAAACAAGGACCTACCAGAAAGAATGACGCATCAAGCATATGGAGCGTTTTCACTCACGTGACCAGCTGCCATATTGGATTACTGAAACAAAAGAAAGTATTACTTTTAACTAGACTATTTTCGTGCAATACCACGTATGCGCATTCTTAATGAGTAGTTTGACGCTGAATTTGTTTTTTAGGCGTTGCTTTCAAAACGTTTCGGCTGGTACTTAAGCCTTAGCTTCATCAGTTTAGATGTACGTATGCACGTTGGCTAAACTTTGCGCGTGCGCTATAAAAGATGAAACAGCCATAGCACAACCATGCGCTTTGGTTAACTTCCAGAAGTTCTCGCATTTACAAGCTCAGTCTGTTATAAATAGTTCTAATTCTATTTTGTCTCCTGACGAGATATCTGTTCTCGCACGTGGCCTCACATGCTTCCAAAGAGCCGGAAAAGCTGCGTTAACTGAAAACAATTCTTCTTCGCAGTCGCTCATTGCTTCCAATGACTTTGTGCATACTAATCCTACACATGTGTATACCGAAATGCACCTATATAACGCATCAAACAGTAAGTTATTCTTGTAGTTTGTAGTGGCCGAAGAGTTAAGCCCGGTAAATCACCACAGGATCGTCGTTTTCTACAGACCGGTCCGGCGAGTGTGTGGATAGCGGAATGTCGCAGGTCGATTCGCCTACACCATGAAGTTATTTCGTCTACAACGAAAAGTTGTTTTCCTAACATTTGTGGAGGAAGTCGACTTGTAAGCGAAACGACTCGCGGGCTAATTATAAATGTCTGACCGGTGACCGGACAGCGCTCATCGTCCACTGTAAACAACAGGAATGGTGAGTTTTTATACTTAAAGAGAGTTTTTACTTGACGTCACGGCGGCCTTGATGATGTTTCAAAACAAATAAATGGGGGCCATGATGGTGTATCCAACTAATCCTCCGGAAATTAAACTCTATTTTTATGCAAATACTTTCTTTTGTTTCAGTAATCCAATATGGCAGCTGGTCACGTGAGTGAAAACGCTCCATATGCTTGATGCGTCATTCTTTCTGGTAGGTCCTTGTTTCCCAGGTCTTCAGTCTTCGATCTCCGTTTTACATAACTTTTCCATACACCCGTTGTAAAGCACAGAATGAGCATTGCACCATTTTGGCTAATGTTTGTTGAAAAGTGATGTTGGGCATGTGGTATACCGACAATGTTGCCGGCCAGCATTTATTGACAGAAGATAAGCCATCATGATCAACTCTTCAACAACAAAAATCCTTTATTTAAACACAATATGGGGTTGGAGACAAATATGCTCGTGTTTCCCTCCAAACACTCGGCAATCCCGATAACGCCTTTAGTTTGGATGTGCACTAAATGACAGAATTGAACTCGCACGAGGTTCCATCATAAATTACTTTGTTGACAGATGCGCTATGACGCTGGCTCTGGCTATTGGCAGCATTTGACAGCTGCATTATGACTTCCCAAACCGATGGAGTCTTGTCGTTGACCAACGGTGGAGTCTTCCGGTGTACTTTCAGCATAAAGGATCACTTATCGATTAATGATCGCTTAACATTGCTCAATTAATTCATCACGAACGTTCAAGTCCAAAGGCGCCACCATCTGTTCCCCGTCCACCACTATACTCGTCACATAGCTCGTCATATAACTCGTCGAATAAGTCGTCACATAACTCGTCACATAACTCGTCACATAACTCGTCACATAACTCGTCACATAACTCGTCACATAACTCGTCAAATAACTCGTCACATAACTCCTCACATAACTCGTCACATAACTCGTCACATAACTCGTCAAATAATTATAATTTGTCATGGCCCTTTGCGGGCTCCGTACAGAACATTACCACAGAATAGCTCAAAATGATTGTTATAAACGTGTGTAATAAAGTCGCTGTTCTAGTTATTGACATAATGTGAATGTTATTTTCGCGATATTTAATTTTCGCGTTACTTAAATTTCGCGGTTTTTTTTAAATCGCGAAATTCGCGAAATTAACGTGTCGCGAAAATTTCATGTAATAAGGTGGATACGTTTCTCAGGAACCCGAAAAAGAAGTCTTCCTGACCCGACAGATGAAATCTAAATATTCAGTTAAATATTACAACAAAATTAAAAAACCAACGGCGGAGGTTTCTTGGCTAAAAAGTACGTTGTCTTACTCTGAAAACGACAAACGATTAACATTCTTTCCCGTATTTCATTCAGTTGACACAAGGTGATCACGTGCACCTTTATGGTTGCCTAGCACGTGATCACTTTCTTCCTTTTGACAAAACATGACCTTTCTGTTTATTTACTAGGGGTAATCGAAGCTTAGGCGAGTGCGTTCGATGTTTGTAGGACGGTACAGGTTTGGTACAGGTAGCAACTGAGGGGGGAGGGTGGATGGTTCGTGCGATAGGGAAATGTTATGACAGTGGAACCCCGATACAACGATCCTCGATATAAAGATATCCCCGGTAAAAAGACAAACATGCTATGTCCCGGCAAAAGTTACAGTAAAATGTATGGGACAGAACCCCGATATAACGATCTTCAGTATAACGATATTCCCGATATAACGCTGAGTTCTTAGCGTACCGAGCGTAAAATCTTCCCCGATATGACGATATTACAGCATCAGTACACAGATACAACTTCAAATGTTTAAGTTTTGTTTTGTTTTGTCTCCCTTTTACGATTCATACCACAGACTTTGTTGTGTAACCTTGATAACGTCTAATGCTTTGCGAATTGTGAGTCATTTGATACTCATTACAAGTTTAATTAAACAATATGTACAGTAGTAAAAAAGCACATGTTAATTTTACCCCGATATAAAGATATTTTCGGTTATTTTAAGGCAATATCGTTATATCGGGAGTCTCGTTATAACGATACCTCGATATAACGATCTAATTCCACTGTACTGCATCTATGAACGTGAAAACTTGTTAGACGTAATCATTAACTATTTATTTGGAATTCTACAAGTAGACAACTACTGAAAATTACTCTAAAATGAAACTATTAATTTCAAGTCTTTTCAGGTTGTGGTATTAAAGACCTAAGATTACTTTTCTGTGCTGAACGCTTGGACAAAATAAATTCAGTTTGTTGATTTCAATGCCGTAAATATCACAAGTCATGATGAAATGGCGCCGACAAACGTCATATCTCGGTAGATTTACTTTGTGGCACAACGGCCGCCAAGCTACACAACTCGGTAGATTCACTTTGTGGCACAACGGCCGCCGAGCAAAACAACCCGGTTTGATGCAAGCGCGAGGAGTCGCACACATTTTCCAAGGACAGTGACGAACCATGCTTAATCCAAAGTAAAATTTTACCGACTTCAGTTGACAGACTTTCAGCAATCTTTCAGCTCTTTTCAACGATGAACGATGGAAGATTATCACACCTTACCAAAAGCTAGAATAATGAACGCCGACGACGCACAAATCACCACGTGCGATAGTTCGTCAAAGTGAGGCAAAACGTAACCAAGCGCCTCAAAGCGAGGCAAAAGTGTGTCGACGACGAAAATGCAATCTCGAAAAAACTTCCCTTACAACACAAATTAGGGGTTGTGTTCTCGTACCTCGAACGCAATAAAAGTCAGAGACTGCAGAAAGTTTCGTGTTTTTAAGATCGATTGTCATTAATCTTTAGATGAAAATTAGATTCAGAGTTATATATAAAAACTATGTTATTTTTTTCTTCATCTGTCTTTTGGCTTGTCTTTTTCTGGTGGCATCAGATTAGACTAACAAGAAGAGGAATTATGAAGCGGAAACAACACCTTCCGCAGTCCTTTCTTAGTGTGAGCAATAAACGTTTGCTTAGTGCAACTGCAAGTCCGTCAAAGCAATTTGCAGTTAGTTTTTTGCAGACTATTTGTTTAGAGAAGAAACGAGTGAATTTTACTCAAGAGCGTGTTTTGTTATCTTTAAACTGAATTTATTACCAAAGCTTAAAAAAATAAAAGACCTCAAAATGGGACAGGACATTACAAAATAATTAAACGTGTGAACGTGTGAGCCAAAGGGCCTCTGCTAGCGCGACATGTGGGTGACCCCTCAAATGGTCTTCTTTACACGAGTCTGGGTTGGACACCGACCCGGGTCAGTTCAGCGTCGAATATTACGTTTACATGAGCCCGGGCTGGGTGAGGGTTGGGTCATTCTCGGCTGACCCGGGTCAGTTCCCATTCGCTGGGTTGAAAGGGCTGGTGACTACTTGTCAGTGAGGAAAATGGCGGACGAACCATGCAATCATAACAATCATCAATTTGTGTTAACGTTATCAGCCATTTTGGTACAGGCTGCGCATGGGCGAGAACGCTGAACCGCAAAAAAAGTGATGTTCAAACAATCCCGGGTCAGATACGCCAGTGTTTACATGACGAAATTGAAGAAATTTCAACCCTTCTAGCCGGGTCAACCCGAGTCTTTAGAAGGGTTAGCCGGCAAGGGGGGCTGACCCGGTTTGACTACTGTTTTCATGTAAACGCTTATAAACATTTGACTGCAAAAGGGTTACCCGCCGCGGTGATTCAACCCGGGGTAAAAAGCAACCCGGGCTCGTGTAAAGAGGCCCTTAATGACGCCCCACTTGAAAAAATTTAACTGGAACACTGCAGTTCAATACCACCCAATTCAGTGCCTTCTTTCTTTGTGTAACGCGTACCACAGGCAACCCAGTGTAATCTTTTTGGAGCTTCTAGTTTTTTTAGTTTCTGCCTCGAGCAATTTGAAATACACAACGCGTGGCTTTCTGTTTTGTGTTTTTTTTTTCAATGTTTATTTCTGGTGAGCGCTGATTGGCTAATTTTTGACAGCTCTCTCAGCGTGACATCAGGAGGCGGCATTCAAATTCAAAGGGATGCGTGCAGGCTCTCCTTCTCTACGGTGGCCCATAGGGACAAAACACTTCCCAGAATCCAAAACACTTCCCAGAATCCAAAACACTTCCCAGAATGCCAAAACACTTCCCAGAATGCCAAAACACTTCCCAGAATGCCAAAACACTTCCAGAATGCCAAAACAATTCTCAGAATCCAAAAACGCTTTCCAGAATCCAAAACACTTCCCAGAATCCGAAACACTTCCCAGAATCCAAAACACTTCCCGGAATCCAAACCTCATCCCAGAATCCAAAACACTTCCCACACTACAAAACACTTCCCAGAATCCAAAACACAATGGTGTGTTAAGTCAACCTCGTTCCCAGGGTCTCACTCCCCAAGGAGAGAGTCCCTGGGAACGAAGTAGGTTTCAGCCTGGTTACCAAGGAAGGCGAGCTGTTCGCGCGTTTTAAGTGACCAGTGACACTTATTCAGGAACCGCTGAGGAAGGTAAATATATGATATTTTGTTTGCGCTATTGTTTTCTTTTAACTAAGAACTGCATACATATTGAAGTATGGGGATATACGGAAATCTAGCCCGCGACAAATTCGGTACTGGTGTCCTTTTGTTTCTTTGTTTTATTTCGATCTCAAACCTTACAAATTACACGAGCATCCAAGCTTTGTAGCTAAAGCCTTGATATGATTCTTGTCTGTTTTGGCACTGTGCTTAATAATTGATACTGATATTAAAGCGACTGCTCACTTTAGTAATGAATACAGATGAGTGTTCTCTGTTTTGAATAAGCAAATTTTTCGGCTTTTGTTAGATAAGCAAATCCATGCAATGGTTCCAAATACGAACGACTGTCAACTATTATGACAAGTTTATCTTCAAATTGGAGACACGAAATAAGTCAAAGGAGGTCAATATTCCCGGAAAAGTGCCTTCTGTTCATTTAACCACCTGTGATATTAGAATTTGTTTACTTTTGATACTTGGAGCTGTCCCTTGAATACTGTGTTGGCTTCAACAAACAGAATATTGCAAAGACACCTTTATATAACTTACAGGAAAAGGTTTCAGGCTATTTGTTGATGCCTGTTGCCGTTTTTTTAACCTCCATTTTTCAGATGTTTTGCACTGCTTGTGGAAATAAGATCAATGTAGGGGAGCATTTTTGCGGAGTTTGTGGGGAAAAATGTCCTCCACCCAGAGTAAATTTGTCGACAATATTGAATGAAACCAAAAGTGCACCACCAACGTTCAAAGACTTCATGGAAAGGAAAAATTCAGAGGCACAAAATATTGCAAAGGTCAAAGCTGAAGAAAGGAAAGGGCGGTTTACAGGTACAAAAAAGAAGAGAGGGACTGCAGAAATGGTGAAGGTTAGTGCAGGCACATAAATCTATACTGAAAATTCCCCCTTAAATAATGTTTGAAACAGCTTGTGAAAGGCATGCTATATTCTGGAGTGGGGGGGGGGGGGGGGGTCGGGAGGAGGTTGGGTGTGTTGCTCACCTTCTCTCAGGCTTGAAGTGAATTAATGAAAAATTTGAAGTGAAGTAATAAGTAATATTTAACAAGTTGTACATACATTTGAGCCATGTTCTATAATTTTAGCTCAAATTCAATGGGAAAGGAATTCTTAAATGCATTTTATGCTTTTTTATTAGTAGAAATGGAAAACTATACCCCAGACAAAAAGGCCTAAATTGTATCCCAAAATAGGACCTAATCCCATTGCACATACCATTTATAATATACACAGTGGTATCCCCCTGCCCTCCAACTCTCATACTCCCTGGGTTGGTATTACATCATTGTGTCTGTTGAGTTACTCATGACATATTGGCTGTACATTCTTCTTATAGATAAATGTTGGCATCGGTCATTTATTTAAGGGTGAAATGAAGGCAAAGAGGAGCTCACTCATGCCAGTGACTGTGCCAAAAACAGCTTCTAGTGTAATACTACGGAGAAAGGCTCTGGATAAACATAAGGCACACAATGCAAAGCTTGCCACTAGCCGGGAGTGGAAGCTAGTTTACCCTGATTTCAAAGAAGTCAAGAACATTCCTGGGACAAATGACTTCTTTACAGTTGAAAAGTACAAAGAAAGCCTTGGGAAAACATATCCCCGTATTAATCTATTTCTATGCAGAATAGAAGATCTTGAAGGTAGGAATTCTTTAGTTGTGCAAGTTGGTGCATGTACAGTACTAATATAACTGTTGTTGTACTTTAACATACAAACATAAGCACAGTGTAAGAGAGAATAATTTAGTAATATAACCTTCAACCATGGGAAAAGCAAAAACTGTATGTGTACTTTCATCATTAAGGTCTTACATTTGTGATTAATTCCAAATTCTTTTGTGTATTGCTTGGGTTGCAAAGAAAGGGGAGGGGCTTTAAGGAGACCTTCATGCTTCCCAAAAGGGGGGCTTGTTTGCAAGGGGGGCTTAATAGAGGATTTACAGTAACAACTTACGTTTATTTCTTGATGCACTATTTTTGTTCATATGGGAGTGGAGAAGGGAATTAAAGATCTAATGATGGTGATAAATAACAATGGCGTAAATACTGATAAACAAAAATGGTGTAAATACTGAGACTTTGGAAAGGTAAGTCTTTCACAAACATTGATGTGAAGTGGAATCAAATCCTACTCAAGTGTTTGGAAATTTAGTCAATGGGGTGAAAGACACCAGGTTAATTGTGTGTTTCAAAAGCCTGTGTCGTGTCATTTTTCTTTAATTATCATGGGGAAATGGGATGATAAAAAAATTGATTCAAGAAATTAATCCAATTCAACACAATTCTTTATTATTATGCACTATTTTCATCAATTACAATGTAGTTGAAACTGTATTAAAACTTTTTTTGACAAAGTAAGAGATGCTGTTTATATTGTTTTTTAAAGGATGATAAAAACTGACTCCCAGATTTTTCATGCTGAAAACTGAAATGTTCATTGATCCGATCTAGTTGTTGTACTTATCCTGTAGACGTTCTGACTTGATGCACATCTGGTGTTATAGCAATGGATTTCAGATGCTGGTGTCACAGCATCTGAGAAAACAGCTGGTGTCATTTTTTTATCTTTGCAAAAGAGTGCTATCCTCATTTTACATGTATTGTTTCGTTCCAAGATTTCAAGTAGAGAATAGTAAATTTTATCATTACTGTTCTAGTATTACTGTTGAGTACAATGAAAAATTATTGTGTAATAGTCACCCTCCCACAAATAATCACCTCCTTTTTGGTGCTTAAGAAATAATCACCCCTGGCTACCATTTGCTGAATTAGGGTATTTACTTACATTCTGATTTGTATGTTGCAATCCTAAGCTGCTAATCAAGAAGATGAGGAAAGTATGGATGGAGAGGAGGTATACTAAAATTAGTGCTATTGAAAATGATTATAATGCATGTTATTGCTTGTTGTGGACATAACTCCTGAAGTGTCTTCCATGCCATTGTGCAGTTTGTTATCACATTTTCAACCCGCTCCTCCCTTCTACCTTAATCTAGCCACAACCTTTGTCATATCTGCACCCGATATTTTACAGTCACAGTGGTAATTATTGATTTTTCCATTTGCAGGATTACAGTGGTTCATCCATATTTGAGTCAGAGGGTGCAAACTTAGAAAAAAAAGAACAACTACCAGCTAATGCAACATTACTAACTCTGGGAGATGCAGAGCTTGCTGAGGTATCTAATAATATTTTATGCTGGCCATGATACTGCTAGCTCTAATTCAAAGAAAAAAGGGGATAATAAAACTTGAAAATAGCAAGGTGGCCATGTAGATGTCACATAAATTCACCTTTAACCTTGTGTTTGTTTGAATAATTTTCTAGGCCTTTGATTCCTACGAAGAAATCACCTTCAATTACAAACATGTGGATGATGGAGTGCTGCCAATCTGCCCAACAGAGAGGAAGGCAGAGGTTAATGATTTATAATACTTATCACATGAATGATTATGTATTGCTATATCGCTTTTTATGTAATTAGTCTGTTTGCCTTGCAGTTACCTGACTCATCAGTGAAGGATGTTTTCAGTAATGGGGCAGAGGACTCGCTTGTGACTCCAGAGGACTCCTATGCAATATATTGTGCACTATTTGACGATGAAGATACTACGGTGGAGGATCTGTTGTTAGATTGTGATGGAGATGATGATGTCCATCCAATCCATGTTAGTGGTGAACAGGGTGTAAAACATGATGAGGCAAATAGGTTTGTAGAGCCAGGAGCCAGGGGATTAAGGCTTGATGTAGAAGAAATGAAAGGTTGTTTTTGTTGTTGTATCACCAAAATATGCCATATCAGCTGTTGGTCTACATAGCAATCAAAGGTGTCCTTTTTTTTTAATAGTAAAACTTTCATATTGGTTGTATTGTCAGGGCATGAGCTCAAGATGACGGGTATGTGGGTAAGTGGGTAGATTATGTGTGAGGTGGTCTTCACAACATTTTTTGGTTGGGGGGCCGTGAGAGACTGGGTGATGGGCTGACCACTGGTCATTGGAAAAGCCTTTGAAAGAAACCTCTGAGAAGAAGCCCCATGTGTCGTGGTTGTGCAGATACAGTAGGTAAGGCAAATATTATGATCATCAGTACTTTGGGGCGTCATTAAAGGGCAGTCCTCTCTGAGATATTAACAGAAAATTAACTCGTAAATTATTTAGAGAATCATCTCCTGTGACACAGACTTACACGTTATCAAAGTGACCACTACTTGTTGTGTCTTGATTCTTAAAAAAAAATAAAATTTAACATCTTGTGATCCCTCTGTTTAGATTACCCCTGATCGAGTCAATCCTACGACCACTCTATGAGAATGCGACAAGCTCTGAGCACACACAGATTGTGAGGGTGAGGAGACGCCATATCTGGTCAGATGCCTTGCGGACATTTTCAAAGAAAGATTTTCTACCTGGCACACTACTTAGTGTGCATTTTATTGGCGAGGAGGCTGCAGATTTGGGTGGCCCACGAAGGGAGTTTTTAAGGCTGCTTTTGAGAAGTTTGGTTATTGAAGCGGGTATTTTAACAGGCTGTGACACAAGAAAGGTGTTAACCTCAAATCCTTTGCTTGTTACCAAAGAAACGTATTATCATGCAGGCCAAATGGTTGCTACAAGTCTGATTCAAGGAGGTCCTGGTTTGAAATGTTTGTCACCTGCCATGTATGCCTATTTCTGCGGTGATCTTCAGATGTGTCGTAGTTTGCTTGACGTTGAAGATATCCCTGTTGGGGAGGTTCAACAGAAAGTGAGGAAGGTACATGTATCATATCACTGGTGTGCATTGTGATTATAAACTTATTTTTCTGAGTAATTTAAGGTCACTAACCCGATTACATGATGTTTTTACCACTAACACTCGATGGTCTGTAAATTGAATTTGCAAAGAAAATCCATCTTCTGTTAGCTTACAATTTTTGTTCAATGGAATTGCAATTAAATAATCATTTCTATTGATTGATTGCTACTTGTTTTGTAGAGGCGGAGTACATAATAATACATCTTTCGTTTTATTTTGCTTAGCTTTTTTCATCATTTCAGAGGAAAAACACCTTTCTTCCGAGCTTGCTTGGATGCTTTGTGGAGAATATTATTCCTTTATCCCTCTCGTACACTTTCTAGTTTAATTGCTTCATAATACCAAAAGGTCAGGCCATAGCATAGCGTAGCGTAGCATAGCACTTTGCGTACTTACGAAAATTAATATAGCCTTCATTCAGATACCTTTACCAACAATGGAACCTGTTTTGTATCTTTCAAGGACTTGGCAATCCATTCCCCACTTGCTAGAGTATATTATATAACCTTTAAAAAATACTGAGATGCAATGTACTAATGCACTGTTCGTTAGGTCCACAGAAGGCTTAGTACATGTGCAGTGCATTTACCATGTACACTTATTGTTCTCCTTGTTAGATTAAGTCCGCATCTGACGAGTCATTTGCCACTAGACTTTCAGAGGAAACTGATTTCCTGCTTGAACTTGGAATAAACAAGTGGCGATGGACTGTCCAGGAGAAGCAAGTGCTTGTCAGGGTCTTGTGTGAACATCTGATCATCAGCAAGTGCAAGGCATCTCTGGATCAGTTTGTGGAAGGCTTCAAGTCAGTCGATGCCCATTTGTATGAGTGCATCAAAAGCAATGCCCCACTATTTCGTGATTTATTTTGTCACAGTGAGGAGCAACTCACTGCAAGCAAATTCCGGGAGCTATTCAATGTCTGCTTTTCTCCACAAGGTTCCAATGACCGAGAGCGAGAAGAACAGACTTGCTTGTGGTGGGAGGAGCTCATAGATGAGGGCACAATTCCCTTCCCCAAGTTGCTTGAATTTGTGTCAGGATGTGGTGAAGTTCCGCCCTTGGGCTTTGACAAGAAGATAGACATCAAGTTTTACAACCAAGATGGCAAAGCAAGACGATTCCCTTGGACTTCGACATGTTCTTTGGAGATGTCACTTCCACGTGCTGTAGAAAGTTATCCTGATTTTAAAGAACTTATAGAACAAGCTCTTTTGTGCACTTGTGGTTTTGGTCAAATATGAAAGCTAACTTTGTTACTGCTTTTGTTACAAATTATACGACCAAATTATTGTTCCTTGTGTCCAGAAAGTTATATGCAGTACCTGAAGGATGATTTCTTTCCATTTCTAATATATATTTAACACATTCAAACAGCTGTAATCACATTGCTAATTTCGGCCTACAAGCATATGATGTTACACAAATCGGGATTTCTTATCTTATAGTTTTTTTTGGCAAAAAAATGGGAATGGGAAAAATCTTAGCAACTTTGCAGAGGTTATTGGGTCACACGCAAGAGATAAATATAAAGTTGAAGTGCTTCCTGCCAATTGGAAGGCATTTCAAGATCTCCAAACACTTGCAAAAGGTAATCCTTAAAATCTTCATTTCCAATAATAGGTGGTTCAGTTACCCTTTGATGAGCCCAAATGATATCCATTGATGACACCTCCTGTTTCTTGTCGGGTACGCCTAGATGTTTTGACAAAATAGAAATACTTATTCTTTGATATCGTTCTTATATTTTTATAGAAGTGAAAAAGGGTTAAGTTAAAAGTTAACATTTTGTGTTCTACAGAAGGTAAAAGAGATACCTGGGTAGATCCATTTGGTTGTGATAAATTTCGAAGGGTTAGTTCATTTTTTGTTTGGTAAAGATAATATTATTGATATTATGGGTCAAATATTGTTCATCTGATTTACCCTTAAAAGACATAAAAATGCACATGATTATATTTTTGCCTTTTAATAGTATACTTCAGGGAGTTTGTATCAAAGCATTCTGAAAAGGAAACATGCACTTGCCTCTTGGCCGCTCAAATGCGTAATTTATTAATTTTCACAAAACCTCGTATTGGGCAAGGGGGTATGAACTTCCCACTAGCTTGCTGCATCTGGTCTCCTGGTTTCCGCCCTCAAAAGTGGCTCTCGCCTCAGCTCTCTTTCTTTTACAAATGTTGTAATCTTTTTTACTTTTATTCCACTTCCCACCACCTCTGAAAGACTTATTTTCTCCTCGGTCGTTACTCCAAAGTAGGTTTCGGCCCCCACCTTATGTATTATGTTGTGAAGGAGAAGGCAAGCCCTAGCAATTGACATGATAAGTAATTTTACCTGAAGGCCCTGATAGGAAATACAGCTCATCAGGTACCCCAGGAGGGCACTCGGCCATTCTGCTCTGCCTAATTCGATGGCGGTTCCATTCAGTGGCCACTTTGTCCAATTCTTCCTGAAGTAAAGCCATGAAACAGAATTGGAGACAGCAAGTATGAATCAAATTACCAGGTTCAAAATTCCCTGAAGCTGCCAAATCTTTAAAAAAATCAATCCACCAGCCACTGTTTTGTTTTCTGTAATAAGACCACCATGCTTCGATGCGTTGGTTGGACGGTGAACTGCCGTATCGATGGCTGTTGGGACCATCAAAAGGACGAGAAGCATTAGTGCAAAAAACTCCCTGTATTGCAGCAACTATCACATTTTCGGTCCCACAGTCAGTTTGAACTAGTCTTGGACATCCTTGTATCTGCTTTACACAGCGTAAGTAATAATATGCAATGACCGCAGGATCATGATTGGTAGCTGCAACCTGCAGAAACATAATCCTTCTGGAGTAGCCATCAATGCAACCACTTATATGAAATCCATAAGGAGCTAGCTTGTCATATCCGTCAATGTGCCACGCCCC
>NC_090869.1:64193356-64200856 GCF_036669935.1 Montipora foliosa | reverse complement strand
TCAGCATACTGGCCGACCTTAAACTGGACACCACCAGCCCCCGGCAAGAGGAAGCCTTCGATCTCGGGAGAGTCCCTAATACGGCAGGCTAAAACTTCAACGCAGAGAACATAAAGCATAGGGGACAGGGCGTCGCCCTGCCTGAACCCTTGCAGCAAAGGAACAGGATCGGAAAGGAAATCGTTAACTAGGATACGCATATAAGCGCCGTTATACAAATTGAAAATCCAGCTACAAAAGGAGGGCCCAAAACCGAAGTGCTCTAAAAGATTCATCAGAAAGGACCGATTAACGCGATCGAAGGCTTTCTCCTGGTCTAAAGAGACGAGAATACCTGTCTCGCCGGTTCTCTCAATAAAATCGAGTGTGTCGCGAAGAAGAGCCAAATTAGAAGAAACAGATCTACCTGGAACAGAACATGTCTGATCAGGGTCTACAATAGACCCCAACACTTAACACAAACGAAGGGAAAGGGCTTTTGAACAAATCTTATAATCCACATTCAGTAACGAAATGGGGCGCCAATTTTTTTGATTTCTACGATCATCTTTCTTATGAACAAGAGGCGTAACACTCGATTTCATAGAGTCACACAGCTCACGATGGGCGAGAGACTCATTAAACATATCAACTAAAAGGGGTCCCAAGAGGGACCAGAACGCAGAATAAAACTCAACAGTTAAGCCGTCAGAACCGGGCGTTTTGTTCCTATTAGAGAGGCGAAGGGCCTCGGACGCCTCGTTCAAAGAAAGAAGACCCTCGCATGATTCGCGCTCAGCATCCGATAACCGGCGGGTAACGTTCTCAAACAAATGGGATTGGGCTACAGGGTAAATTGGCTCTTCAGAAAATAGGGACGAATAAAAACGCTCGTGAGCTTGAATCGTGTCAGGAAGGGAAAAAAACCTCTTGCCCCTCAGAATCAAAGACAGAGGAGATGGAGCTTTTCTCGTGTCTCTCATTTTCAAGACCGAGAAGGAAACCAGAGGGAGACTCCCCCTCCACTGCCCACTTAACCCTGCTGCGAATCTTAGAACCCTCGAGCTCGGAATCTAAAAGCGACCGCAGAGCAGCCTCTGAAGTCAGAATTTCAGGACTAGCAGAAGCATCGCCCGAAGCCAGACGATTCTTCAGGACAGTCAAGCGATTGGTTAGAAAAACCTTCTGGGACGAGAGTAAACGATGTTTACGACGAGAAAAGGCGATCGCAGTGAGCTTAATGTCAGACTTTAAAGACTCCCAAAAATCGCGCTGAGAAGCAAAGCAATGCCGAAAGGCCAGAAACTGCTCAATTAAATCCGAAATCTCTAAACAAAAAGATTCGTCATCGAGGAGAGAATTGTTAAACTTCCAAACTCCCGGGCCTCGCAGGGAGAGAGCGGCAATATCATAGTCTAAAATAACAAAGTCATGATCTGAGAAAACGCTTGGGAGAATATTGCACCTAGTGACTTGACTACACAGAAGCCGCGGGACCAAAAATGTATCCAGTCTGCTGGCAATTGAAAGGTCTGGGCTGAACCAGGTGAACTGCCCGGCTGGCTCGGAGATGCGAAAGACGCCAAGCGTCACGGAGGTTACAGCGAGATTTTAGGTCCGAAAAGCCGGAGTCGAGGGAAACCGACCTACCCAATTTGTCAAGCGCCGAGTCAAAACAATTCATATCCCCCCCAATCAGGAGCCGGGAGTTTGGAAGAAAAAAGGACGGGACCGACTGAAAGAAAATCTTTCTCTCAGCTGGAATCGTCGGCACATAAAGGTTAACTAGATTAAGATTAAAATCGTCAAACTTAACAAGTAAGCTGAGAATGCGCCCACTTTGATCCTTCTGCCAAACAGAGACATTTTTACGAAAAACATCAGAACATAAGATAGCTACCCCCCCCCCCCCCTCTCCTCCCGACAGCAGGGGCCCAGAAGCTGGGGCCAGGCCACGAAGAGGAGAAGGAGCGCAGAACAGCGTCATTCAAAATCATGGTTTCTTGAATGAAACAAAAGTCTAGGCGTGAAGCACGAAAGAAATCAGAGACAAGCGAAAACTTATGTTGACTTAAAACCCCTAACATTAATCGTAGCGCACTTTAAGAAGGCTTAACTAAGTGGGGGCATCCTCACTTACTACAGACAGACGAGACGACTTGCCTAAAGCAGCGCGTCGGGACGAGCAATGTCGAGATCTCTTCCTTCGGCGAGACGGCCGCTCAGACACAGGAGAAATATTATCAGGCACAGCGTCGGAATCCATCAGTTCAGATGTGGCAATACTCTCAGGCTCAGACTCGTCGCTCTCAACACTCGTATCGGTCAGGGAAGAAACGGGAAATTCCTGCACTCCGGGAACTTGAACATCAGGGGCATCCTTGATGAGGCCTTGAGAAGTTAAAAGGTCAGGCGCAGGCTTAGAAGAAAGGGCCGAGGCCAAGGGCTGGTCAAATTCAGCTTCCAGGGAATCGTCCTCAGACCCTGCCGAATCTTCCTCTGCATTCTCCACTGGGGGGCTATCAAGATCCACGTCACCTGAATCAGCATTCTCAGCACCTAGAGTAGTAAGGGGCATATCCACGGCATCACGATGCGAAAGCGGGCGGCGATACCAAGAGTGGCGGCAGTCAATGGCCATGTGCCCAGGTTCTTTACAAATACAGCATTGGCATGATGGCCAATCACTTCACAGTTAAAGCAGAGCATCTGACGACACTCTTGGGCCAAATGACCTGGCTCGTTGCATCTTCTATAGGTCTTCACCTGTCCTTCGTACTGGACACGAAGAAGGTACTTACCAAAACGAAGGTATGACAGGATGGGGTCATCGATACACATGCCAAGAGTAGGGATACCATTCTGGACCTGGGGGAAGCCCTGGACGGAGGAGTGACGCTGGGAGTAAACAGTGCCATACTTCGACAAACGGAAGGCCAAGGCCGAGTCAGGTAACTCAAAAGGAGCGTCGTACACAACAACATAAGACAAGGCTCTGCCTGCAAGATGAGCTGCATGAGGCTGGTTTCCAACAAAGAAAGACGACTGCTGCAGAAATTTATTTCGGATCTCCTCTTTCGTGAAGGTGAGGACCCCTGACCCATTCTGGGATCTCTGAAGACAACGGACTGTCGTCGGAGGAAAGCCATCTCTCACCAAGCTATCAAAGATTTGCTTAGTCGTAACTGAGCTGTCAGGGAGTGTGAAGTATGCAGAAGCAGGACGATCAGGGATGACATTCAAAACATCAAAATGCTCTCTTTCAAAAGAAGACAGATAAGACCTGCGACGCGGAGCTACACTGGAAACTTTTGGACGAGAATCAACAGCACCAAGAGTCACTTTATCAGCATAACAGCCACCAGGACTGGTATCCATGTGGGAAGGCGAATCAGATTGGCCAGCTCCAGAAACAGAGGGAGGCACAGGCGTATTCTCAACAATATCAGACCACAGAGGGAATACAGGCGAAGGCTGAGACATACCGAAAACAATTTAAGGTAGGACCTCTTGCCGTTCCCTCCCGGCAGGTACTTAGGACAGGGTCCAACCAAAAAAAGAAAAAGCTAATTAGTACTGTTTCGGCCTTCTGGGAGTCATCAGTGCAGGACGAGTCATCAGTGCAGGGCTGATGACTCCCTGCACTGATGACTAGGATGGAGGTTAAGCTATAAACCCACCCCAGATGTCCCACACATGTGGTACATCCAAGCCATGCCATGCCGTTTATATAGCTCTTTGGTATTACAAAGCTTTTGCTTTTATGTCCAAATTGAGCACTCTACTAGGATGAGTCATTGCCGCTAGCAATTGCGCATGCCCACTAGCTCGCTAGTTTGAGCACTCTGGCTTGGCTTAGATGTACCACATGCGTGGGACATTTGGGGTGGGGTTACAAGCTTAACCTCAACACTGCACTGATGAGGCCCAGAAGGCTGAAACAGTACTGTCTCTATATATAACATAGAAGCATCCAATGCATACTCCCATTGTACCTGAACAAGGCTTGTTTGGCCACCCGAAGTATAGTACACTGCATTGTATCAGCTCTTACTCAAAATATTTAGCGGTAAAACGTTCCTCCAACACTTTTTCCGCATAAGTATAAACGACGGCAGGAGTGTCCTCAGGAATCTTCGGTAAACTCTCTGGTGTAAGTTCTGCTGCCGAGAAAAAACCCTTCGGCTCCATTATAACGCTCTTGAGTGGGCAAATGACCAAAACTGAAGAAACTGGACGGCCTGCGAGTTTCTCGCTGACGGCTAGCTATGCCAAACACTGTAATTATCATGCTCTTTCCAAAGCCATCACATCTTCCTCCTTTAGCAAACTGCTAACAGCTTGCTTTTGTTCGGGCTTGTTTCTAGATTCTAAATAATCTAGCGCAAGCTGGATCGTTCCGTTAACATTACCTTCAAACGCGTTCGCCATTTAAGCATCGTCACAAAAAAATGTCCTTTGTTGTGACAAGTTCGTCTTGTGTTGATTGACACCATTCGATTCGAGCTAACCAATTAGAAACGGCGTGTCCGCTGGTGATCGCAGCTACCGAGCAGCTGGTTTTCGGGCAGGAGGTTTTTCTCTCCGCTCTTCCCACCCCCATCCCGTCGTTTTGTCACCTGGCCCAGACCTATCCCACGTTCTTCCAATATAGTGTCTGATACGTGTTTCGTGGTGATAACAGCATCTACCGCATGCAAGCTGGCTACGTTGAAAATGGTTTGAACCACCTTAAGGCGGTCCAATTTCCTTACATTTCTTTGCAAGTTTGAGGTGCAATTTGAAATCACTTTACTGAAACACTATAGCTCGGACAGACAAGTGGGCTCCAAGTCTTCAGAAGTACTTAGTAGGTTTTGCTATATAACAACAATTTTCCGGTTGATCAAGTTTCGAACGCTTCTCGCATAATTCGGTAAAAAACACACGCGAAAACAAGCACGGTTACCTCATCTTTTTATTACATTTTTTAATGTCCTGCTTATCATCAATTGTGCCAAGTTTGACAAAAATTTGGATAATACGTCATTTTCAAGGTAATTACCTCAAGACATACACCTCTTCCGTTTGGTGCTGATAACAAAACATCTTCGTTAATTCGCAAACTGCAAGCCTACTGATAGTCAAGCCATACTTAATGCATGGAGATGGTTATGAAACACGACAAGTTTAGTTGTTTCATGTTTTTGTCTGTATTTTTGGCCTTGACCCTGCACAAAACACATATTTTTTTGTAGAAGACAAACCAATCAAATTCTTCGATTAAACTATGCGATTTGCAAACCCGTGCGAAGCGAAAACAAAAGATTGTGCACTGTCACGGTCAATTCGACATCGAATGCAACAACATTGTTCTCGCTTTTAAAAGGTTTTAAGGTTCATAACCAGTCCACTCGATTAACTATGGTCAAACTACCATGTAAAGTAACGCATTTGCTGATTACGATTACATTTCGTTAACAAAGTTGTCATACTAGGCAAATAAAATCTCGCAAAGCAAAGAAAAGCTCCTAACCATGCATGCATTAACTATGTAAGGACACCGTTATGGTGTCTCAATTTTTCAGGGCCAAGAAAGGTGAAAAGTAATGAAAAATCTTAATTTGACCTAAAGATCATTGAAGAGTCAGCTAATTCTTTTTCTTAAAGTTGTGTGGTATATTAAGTTCAGCTATACAAACTGAGTTGCTCTTCAGTTATCATGCAATAAGAAAACCAGCGTTACAAAAGCGTCCCCAAGTATTTGAGTTAATTAATTGTCCTGTTAGACTACAGTTTTACATTTCCTTTACTTTTACACTACTCACAAAAACGAATGAGAAAAATAAAGACGTTCTCAACTGACTCTCAGCCTAGATATGTTCCGAAGCCCCGTCTACACGTTCAAACATTGTTATCAGGCATTTGTTAGATCAGCAATGTTAGAACGTGTTGTGCGCATGTTTGATGACGTTTGTTCAACATTTTTTGTTGGAAGAATGTTTTTATTTCGATCCAACATTTTCTCCAACATACAACAAATGCTGAAGCGTGTAGCCGCCCTTTCAACAATGTTGTATTGTAAAAACCAGTGAGAGTTGAGGGCCCCGGCAGTCTCCAAAACACAACAAATCAAACGCTATCTTAAGGTTGCACGACTAAAGTGACGTGTTTCCAACAATGTTATATGCGTATCCAACATTGTCAGAAGCGTTCTTACAACAATGATGGGACGTGTTCTTCTAACAATGTTACAACGTGCAGCTGGGGCTTTAGTATGGCAAACGGCTTTAACATTTGCTTCGGCATCCGTTAATTCGATTTTGTTGAATGATGTTGAACGACTTCTGGGGTGTGCAAATGGTTTCAACACATCATGAGCATTTGATTCAACAAAGCTCACGAGCGGCCTTGTATTGAGTCCCAGGCTGCAGCCGCGGTTGTTACTATGGATACATGGATACGTCATTGACAGAACGATTAGTGCGCAAGCGCTTACGCAACAATGTTGAAGGAGGGGGAAAACGGCTTCAACTTCATTCAACATTCACAAAAACAAAAGAAATGTTGAATGGTTGTTTAAGCAAAGTTTCAACTCGCTTTTAAAGTCATTCAACATCGATTCAACTTCGATTCAACATGCTTCCACAGGGTTGAGAGGAAGGGGGTGGGGGGGGGGGAAGGGGGGGGGAAGGGGGGGAGAAGGGGGGGGGGGGAAGCAACCGGTTTGAACGTCGCTGTTCAACAAAATCGAACGGATGTTGAAGCAAATTTTGAAGCCCTTTGCCCGAGCCTTTAATCTCAGTCTGAACGTTCTTATAAAAAAAATGAGTATATTGTACACGTTATTGAGAAAAACAACGCTCTTGAAAAATCTCTACGAAATTCGTTTTTAGGCCCCTTAATTATCAGCTATCAAAATTGAGTTTAGATTTTCAGTTAGAGTTCATTGTAGTTATTGAGTTCATTACCTGAATAACTTAGGCGTCCAGATATACGACTTCGTTCCACACCCGATGATTATCACTTTGAAACGTAAGCAACAAAGAGACCATATGGATTCAACTCCTGCCATTTATTGGAACTCCCACCCCAGCCATAGTGAAGGTAGAACTCGTAGTAAGCCTCTTGCTGCCATTCACAATAATTCACGCACTCGCAATGAAGATACCTTTGATATTTTATGCGGTATTTTGAGGCCACGACAGCATGGCCTTGATCTCTTTTTCCGTCTATGAGAAATTCAAAAATGACCGGATAGCCTGAATCTATCCACGACCGTCCCTTTCTTCTGTACGAGTAGGGTGTTTGATCCTTGTATCTCCTGACCCGTGCCTTACGTCCCTGGCGAGCTTGAAACCATCCCTCTATCTTATCCATGTTTTCGCTAGAAGTGGCACCTTGTTCGCCATCACAGCGAGTTTTGATCTTCTTGCGGATGTCTTCAACAAAACGCTCTACTCCAGGTGTCATTGACAAGGGTGCCACTTCTGTCGTGGTTCCATATATGCGAGAACTAAATATTGAGCCAGGATTTGATCC
>NC_090869.1:64148356-64168356 GCF_036669935.1 Montipora foliosa | reverse complement strand
GCCATCTTAATTTGTAACTGAGATAACCTAGCATTTTGACGTTGGACGGTTTGGCAAATAGATTTTTACAGAAAAAAAAAAAGAGAAATACATTATTCCTTTAACGTGTTTGCCCATGAAGGTTTCTTTGGTGATTTTTTCGGGTAATATCTTCAGTTGCAGTGTATTTCTAGAATTGCGCGCAGTAAAATCATGATAAGTTTGGCTGTTATTTTTATTTTTTTGATGGAGTACGAACAGTAAGATGGATTCGCAAAGTTTCTTTTATTGTTGTACAATTGATCTCTCTGGAAACATGCAAATTTGAGTTTCTGGAGTGCGAGTTTTTATAGGTTAAATCAACTGGAAATATTATGAAGTGTGCAAACAAACCGTGTCATGTATAGTAAATAAATAAAGCCGTTTGATACACAGATATTCAAAACATGCATTCGTGTAACTTGCGATTTTATCGGCATCTCCTCCTGTTGATATCTATGTCCCTTGTCTCATCCAGGAAACCAATATGCATCGGCTTTCATTGCCATTTGAAAGAACCAGCTCTTTAGCTTTCAAAACATCAGGGAAGTTTGTGCCAAAGTACTTTCAACCCCATGGCCACAGAGCTCGACAACGGAATCGCTAATTTCACTCGTTCCAGAGATTCAAACCAGATTCTGGACAAGTTATGAGATGTTTCAGATGGCATATCTCCATTTATACAAATAAAATCAAGATGCACCGTCCACGGCATTGTAAGAACAAAAGGAAGCAAATTTTTTCGTACACTTATGGCGGATTAGTCTCGAGGACTTCGGGAGAGCTCCGCGCAATCACGATGGCATTTTCACTTCCGGCGTTTCAACAGTCAATCAGATCACGAGTTTGGTCGGCCAAATTTTGGCCGACCGTCCGGAATTCTTGAGAGACTTTTGGTCAGGCCCAATTTTAGCGAGCGACGACATAAGAGAACATATGGGCGAAGCTAAAAATGGGCCTGATCGCAGGTTATCGCCTTAACGGATCCTTTTCAGACCCTTTTCTCGGACGACGTTAGGACCTTTACAAAGCAGAAAGCAGAGTCCTTAAGCACCAATACTGGGTACGTGTCCACAGCAGCCTTTGCAGCGGGAATGTACTCAACATTGGTTAGTAGTTCACAAGAAATGCCTTTAAATTTTTAGCTTAGTAAGGTCCGTATTAGAATATGCAGCCCTAGTCTGGGCTGGCTTGCCATCCTATTTAAGTGACCTCCTGGAATCTGTTCAAAAAGAAGCACTGAGAATCATTTTCCCGGACCTGAATTACTGCCAGGCGCTGGTTCGAGCGGGTCTGCAGACGCAGACCAGACCTGTGTACGCTTTATCCAGGATCTATCTGTATCACCCTTCCCGTGTCTGGCAAGCCTGCTTCCCGAACGAACAAGCGTCAACCATGGATTTGGTCTTCGGTCAGGTTCTAGTAGACAGGTCACAAATATCAACAGACTCCAGCGTGCAGACAGGTTCATTACTTTCAAGTACACGTAGCACTGCGTTGTATTATATTTATTTACATTTTGTTTTAGCTTTGCTGACCCCTCTTGTAATTTACCCTAATGTTACAAGAAGAGTGATTAAACATATCTATCTATATCTATCTTTTTCTATTTTCGGGCGTCGGCCAAAACAGCCACTGCCAAGTCACAGGCACTTAAAGGATGTATAGTATCGCCCATGGCAGCAACATCTAGGGAAAACGATTCTTCTTCTTTTGTTGTAAACAAATGCACATCTTCAGGATTAGTGAAAACAATCACTAAAAACGAAAGAGCTTTTGTACTATCGGCAGAAATATACAATGGTTTATTCAATTTAACTGCTTAAATCAGACGAGGACAACGCGTCAGAGGACGTTCAAGTGCTTTGCCAGCTTTTTTCTGGGGGGAGCAAACGTCGTACCGCTATACCATCTTTCCCAACTATGTGTATACTTAAAGATTTTTAAAACATGTGTATTTTGCAAGTAATGTAAGTTTTAAATCATTTGTTATGCTGTTGTAAGTAATAGTTATTGTAGGTAATGTAGGATTGTTTCTAATGTAAAAAAGTAATTAAGTAGTAAAATACAAAAAAAAAAAATTCTTTCCCAATCTCTGAGTGAGCAATATATAACGTGTACTGAACCACTAAAGAACTCCTTTGTACATTTTTTCGCTCGCTTCATTCCTTGTCGCCGTGACACTTTAAGGTATACTATGGAAAAACCTTACCTCAGGCACCCCCGCAGTCCAGTTATATGTCGCTGCCACAACTGTTCCGTTTTGATTCTGGCATACTGATAGCCCCATTGGTGACAGGCGAAAGAACTTCTCACATTGCTGGCCGTTCCCGTGAGCCTGCTGCGCTAGGACATCCGTGGGTCTAGGAACTGGTCCACTCTCTACTTCTCTGTAATCACCAGTGTTTGGTCCAGCAGATAGCACTACGTAGTTATTTCCGGTATCAATCTCGTAGTAGGCCACATAGTTTGGGTCAAGGTCAAGTCGATAGATCGGACGAGTAGGGCCTCGCTCGTCAGATACGTTGACCGTGTTCACGTCTTTAAAGTCATCGAGATCGCTGAGCTCACCGACAATAGTGTCCAGGACTTCATATGGCAGTTTTAGCGCAGCGTGATTGGACACGGATGCGATTATGGCAGCAAGAAGCAATAAAGCGTGTGCACCTTTTGGCATCGTGCTTTCAAATAATCTCTCCCAGCTGTAAATAAAATGATGCATAATCAAAACAATGTACAAAGTAAGCAACAGATAAATAGGAGAGATATCAATATCTGAAATATATATTTGAACTGTGAGTATGTCAATCTAAGTGAAATTGATCATCGCAGAGGTTGGGAAGCAACTAAAACAGCTACCATCGATGATCCTGAGAAAATCCAGGCCCGGACGAGACTCGAATCCATAACCGTTTAATTGCGCTTCTCTTGCACTTAGAGTGACATACCCGCAGTTCAAATATATAATATTTCAGACATTTAATAATATCACACATACAATTATCAACAGAAATAATACAAACTAGCAAGTGGCCAGCTCCGCAGAAATTAAAGCCAACTTGCCGTCAAATTTCGCACAAAAACCAACTCGTATCACCTCTAAAATCCTCCCAAACGCTGTTCTACACAATCCAAACATCCAGTTTAAGTGATTTTTTACTAGACTGAAGGTACCCCCAAAAATGCATTGTTTTTTAACATGCCATAAGTGAAGCTCAAAATCTAACAATATTTGCACCGTTGACTCTCTAGCTCCCCTCTCTAGGTGGCAAGCTTTCAAAAAAAATCTTTTTGGAAAATGTATAGACGCTGTATGGCAATTCTTCAAATTCATGTGTTTTCAAATGTCCTACATTCGTGGGAAGGGTGGGTATGACTATCCTAAAGCTCGATAAGGTCAAGCTTAACACTGATTCTTACAGCACAAACTTAACACTTTTCCTTAAAGCACTACTGGTCTTCTTTTATGTTCATTCGATCGAAAAACAATCAGATGGCTTTACCGGAAAATCCGTACTTGTCCATCTAAAATGGATAATTATGTCACGTGACCTCCCGAAACAGTGAGGTTAAAGGGGCTGTGTTGAAAAATTTAGACAAATCCGTCGAAGGAGCGTGTAGATTGTAAAACGGCACAAAATGAACTGCACTGCCCTGACACAACCCCTTTGAGGAAATACGGTTCCCAGCTGCACGCAAAATTTTCCTATCGCACAGATATTCAGTTTGTGATATTATGAGATTACCAGAAAAAGATAGAGCCAGATTTGCCCTTCTAAGAGAATGTCAACATTGTTAAAATGAACGGACCCTAGGAGACAATTGAACGTATTGAATAATAATAGGAAGTATACCGGCTGTTGACCGACACTAGTACTATTTATCCATAGCAATTTGTAGAATAATTGGAGATTCTCAACCCCCTGAATTACCTTGGGCGAGCTATTTGTCCACTTGGTTCTTTGAAAAGTTCTATGAACCGTTTACATGAGGAGAGCCAGAAAACTAGTGGGGGTTGTCTCGCCTCGGCAGGTAGGGTGCCCTGGCATGCGAGACAACTTTTTTCCATGTAAACAGTTTGACTCGACTACCCAGAACGAGACAGCAAGGCCTTAAATGTGCGCGCATGAAATTAAAATGAAAGAAGCAACAAGTCTAGGGCCTGATAGTCTATCTGTTGCTAGCGTTCCGTTTCGAATCAAAAGGCTTTTCCCGCCAAAATCCTCACTGCAGCCAACGGAAACGACGATTCTTAGATTATGTGCATCATTTTGTCTCGGTTGCGCAATTCTCATGTGAACAACGAGAGCTATCTCGGGTAACCAAGACCAGCTAATTGAAGATATTTTGGCGCTAAACGTGGTTCAAATTTCCCGAAAACCGCGTACACCGGATGTCTAGATAACAAAGAACAGCTTTTAGGAAGTTTTGAGCCAATACGAATTCAATTTCGATTTTGTAGCGAAACTTGAGGCAAAGTGAGAGTAAATTTCTAAAGAAAAAATGACGATCTCAACATGAACTCTTAACATTGCATTTTTTCAAAAATAAAAATGCGCATGACGTGAAAAGCTATACAGTGCATTTGGTAACATAATAGGCTACATCTGGACAACATTTGAGAAAACGTGCACTCTTAAGTTGCTTCACAAAGTGCGATGATCGCCATACTTCACAAAGTGCGATGATCGACATACCTGCAGTTCAAATATATGACATTTCATACATTCACTATCTCTCATATATACGGGTTATTGACTAAGCTTGTTCGGTCAAGATGGCTGGATATCGGCCAAGTTCTTTTTTTGCGTGTTTTATCTTCTCGGTCCATAAACACAAAAAGGAACGAGGCCAACATCCAGCTATCTTGATCGAACAAGCTTGGTTAATAAAGGGGAGCAACTTCAGAATACCCGGCCACTCACGCCCTCCTTAAATCTACGTATACTGCTCCCGTGGTCCGCAGTCGGCTAAGAAGTCAATATGTATTTACTAAGTGTTGAAGTGAAGTGCTACCGCGGTCCGCAGTCCCGCTTCACATGATCTCGTGAAAGGTGTAGTTGACCGAACCGCAAAAGGAAAGCTAAAATTTTACGAGAATGCTTAGGCCTAATCAGTAATGCGTTCGATGCAAGCGGCATATTTCGTGACGTTTATATAAGAATACTATGTATATTATGTCGACTGCGGGACTGCGGTAGCAGGATTTGATGAGATATTTCAGTGGCCGGGTATTCTGATAAAACACCAAAAAATTATCTTTGGACCAAGCAAGAAATCCCGAGCGGGCAAGATAGCTCCATCTTGCCCGTTCGGGTAGCCAATAACAGCGCGGGATTTGGCTCATCTTGCCTGCTCACGGAGCTAGTCATATAATAAATATTTTTATGCCGAACATTGTACTGAACTGAATTCGGAAGCTCTCTGTACGTAGGGTCGCACTAGTTTGCTGCATATATGATATGACGTACAACAAATGATCAACTCGTGAATTGGCATTTCTTGGCCACTTATACTGTGGCGGTTTTAATCGAAACTCCAAAAAACGTTAGTTGTTAACAATGTCCATGGTAATTAAATTATCATTTTCGGCAAAGGCACGGCTGGTAAGTGACTAAATACATAGCATAAATGTCAATCCGAAATGTGGCGATAAGGGCGAGGAGGGAGGGGAAAATGTTTTCGCCAAGAGGTATACTAGCTGCGAAAGCAAGAGGGAATATTTGAGAATGCGACCAGTCTTTTATACTGGCTAGCCTGCGCAGCAAGCGTTCCTGTTTGACAAAAGAGCTTCGAAACGATTTTCCGCAAACTGGCCGCGCGAAAGTTGGGGCAAGAGACTGAGGGAACGCTTGCAAGAAGACCCCCTATTTTTGAAAAACCCGTTCGCCCACGAACGGGGGCTTCAGATTGGTGCGGCATAGTCACGATAATTGACAGGTGACAAATTCTGGAGCAAAATATTTCTTCTGAGTTCTAGCGTGACAAAGGGAATGGTGGAAGATGTGGATAGTTTTGAATCGTGTGTCGAAGCTGAGGGAATCGGGTCTCGGGTTTTACATTGAAAAGGGAACAAGAACTGTCAATGCGCCATCTCTTTAACTGTATAGATGTAATGGCCGTTTTGCCAACAGGATTCGGAAACTAATTTTTCAGATGTTTGTCATGTTGTGCGGAGTGCGAAATAAAATACCTTAAAACGAAGAACAGGTTTCTCGAGTATCATCGTGGTTTCTCCATTTCAAAGCATCATACGCGATCAAGTAAGTGGTTGAGGTAAATTCTATGGGAATGACAGCCTGTGATTTAAATGAAAATCTGGACTGCTTAGACGATATCCATCAAGGGAAATTCAATATTATTTACATGTCAGCTGAAGCCGCTATGGCGTTTCCGTAATTCACTAAAAGCGAAAGATTCGATCGTTATTTAACAAAACTTTGGCAGCGCTTATTGTCGACGAAAAGTTTGGACTGAACTGAAGTAAGCTTTTCGTTCGCTTGCGAAAGATACTTTATTTACGCAGGATGAATTAATAAAATGCCTGCGAACTATCAGTATCCACATGTTTCAGCATCAAGGAAGTTCGTCAAATTCTCTGCTTACCTTGCCTAATGTAAGCTTGAGTCCTATATCATGGATCGAGACAAGATGAAGACAACTACGCATCCTGTTAAATCTTCTCTTATTGTGAGAAGAAAGCGGCTCCTTTGTACATGCGATTAATTAACGCACTTTTACATGCTATTTGATCTACGATTTCGTGACGATTTGACCAAAAACGTTCTGTGGATTATCAAACTAGCGTGGAGGTTTGCCTGTAATTTCCAGGAGATTTAGTACGATCCATTTCGTCAACCACTCTGCACCAAGAAATAGCCAAAAAAGTCGCACTGAAATCGTCGCTAGTTTAAAACTTAAACGTCTTGAATGGTTCCATGGTCAGCTTTGCTGGAGATTTGCATTTAACGGCCTTACTACCCATCGAACTCTGTACGAGTTATGTTTCTAAATTTCGTATTTTACTAGCCTGCGTAGCAAGCGTTCCTTTTCGACAAAAAGAGCTTCAAAACGATTTTCCGCAAACTGGCCGCGCGGAAGTTGGGGCAAGAGACTGAGGGAACGCTTGCAAGAAGACCCCCTATTTTTGAAAAACGCCCACCTTTTTATGGTTGACTTGACACACGCTGATTGACGTCTTATTAACAAATTAGCCAATAAAAGATAACCATGTTAACACATGTTGGCTTCCAACAAAACAAACCGAGGCACCGAGGAAACACCGAGTGATCAACGCAGAATTTGCCAGTGTGATTTTAAATGTTAAATTTGTAACGACAGCTTCTAAGCCGGGAACGACTGGTTATGTTTCTTCTGAGAATTTGTTTAAACCATCGAAAAGAAACTTACGGGCAAATTCTAGCTGATATTTGCAGAGCGGTTGGAATAGAAGTTATCGAAAACAACAGCCAATTTTCAGAACTTGTAAGCAATCCGTGCGCTCGTAAAATACGAAATTTAGAAACTCGTACAGAGTTCGATGGGTAGTAAGTAAAGCCGTTAAATGCAAATCTCCAGCAAAGCTGACCATGAAACTATTCAAATAGGTTTAAGTTTAAAACTAACGACGATTTCAGTGCGACTTGCTGGCTATTTTGTTGGTGCAGAGTGGTTGACGAAATGGATCGTACTAAATCTCCTGGAAATTACAGGCAAACCTCCTCGCTAGTTTGATAATCCACAGTACGTTTTTGGTCAAATCGTCACGAAATCGTAGATCAAATAGCACGTAAAAGTGCCTTAAAAAATCGAATAACTTTACAGAGGAACCACTTTCTTCTCACAATAATTAAGAGAAGATTTAACAGGCTGCGTAGTTGTCTTCGTCTTGTCTCAATCCATGATATAGGACTCAAGCTTACATCAGGCAAGGTATGCAGAGAATTTGACGAATTTCCTTGATCCTGAAACATGTGGATTCTGATAGTTCGCAGGCATTTTATTTATTCATCCTGCGCAAATAAAGTATCTTTTGCAAGCGAGCGAAAAGCTCACTTCAGTTCAGTCCAAACTTTTCGTCGACAATAAGCGCTGCCAAAGTTTTGTCAAATAACGATCGAATCTTTTGCTTTTAATGAATTAGGGAAACGCCATAGCGGCTTCAGCTGACACGTAAATAATATTGAATTTCCCAAGCAGTCCAGATTTTCATTTAAACTAACCCTCCGTGAGAGTACACTAGGTTGCCTGTGGTACGTGCAGCGTTCCAGGCACTTTCTTTCAAGTTGGGGGGTCATTAAGACCATTTGTTATATGGCTTGTGTTTCTAGGGGATATAACGCGCGCTCTGATTGGCTAATTGTGACTGAATTGTAGGGCATTATTCTCCCGTAATGCCCACGGGCCGATTACGGGCTTGCAAAAACAAAGCAAAAGGTAATTAAATCACACACACAGACACACACACATACATATAAGTTTGTGTTTGTCACGTGATGAGAAGATTACTGGGAAAATTTGCATGTATTCAAGAAGTTTTTTTCTTCCCATTTGAGCTTACAGACCTTTGTCATTGCATTCCACTCAATGCTGTAGGTAAGGTGGAACTGCTAGTCTCTAATTTAATGCACGTAAGGTACATCAAAATAAGTAGCCTCTTTTGCCAAATGGAATGCATCGGCAACTGCTTGTATTACAAGTGCTTCAGCCCATGTACTCTGTTGTGACATATTAGCAAAATACCTTGCCCATGAATCCCCTGTAATACTTTCAATGAATCTGTCTGGGTTAGCTCTCATATATTGAACACCAACACTACGAATGTTCATATGATACCTAGGTGCACCATACAGTTGATGAGATACTGCTCTAAAAAAACAATCACCTGCACCACCAACATCTAATATTGACAAGCCACGTTGAGCTAATCTAGATTGCAACAACAAATAACCATTAACAGGACCTGGGTTCAACTCAATGTCACCTGAAGTACATATCTTTGCCCTTGAAACACAATACTTTTCTTGTTGTTTATTACACTTTATTGAATAACAGTTATTCAAGCCACAACCATCATTAACATAAAGCAATACATCTGTATGTTTATGCTTACTAGTATTAGTTCTTGTTTTGATATAAATATCATGAGTCATACAACGGCAAGCTGAAGAAGTATTCTTTCCAACAGGTCTACTTCTACACAATCTAGTGGCAAGGTAAATTCGGAAATCAATGGCTAGAAAGTTTTTCAGCCCAGACGAATGTGGTGTGTTGTAAATAATATAACGCTTAATACGCTTTATACTTGACTTACTTTTTTTGAACATTTTAATGATTTTCTTAAATCGCAATCTCGATGGTTCTCTGTCACGGCAGGCATATTTACAAGTAAACTTTGAATTACTTCTTGACCGTTTGGATACTTCTTCATCTCCATTCCTACCAGTATTTAAGCTTGAATCAGTACACAGGTCTTTAGAGCAATGTTTGTTGTCCTGGGTGGCCACATAAGTTCTTTGGTGTCGCGTGATCTCGTCAATTCTGCCCATGTTTGTCCTGTTTTTAGTGGCCGTTTCGCTCATTAAGAAGTGTTCGTTTCGCTCATATAAGTTCGTCATGGCCGACAAATAAGGCACATTCTCACCAAAGCTTAGCACATTAGCATAAGATTTACTCATTTTCTGGTCACTCTCCAGCAAGCTGGAATTTATATACCCCCCGTGAGCTTGAGGGGTCGAAGAGCAAACGCTCATCTCCTCGCCATGTTTAACGCCTGGGCGAGTCAAAGGCTCCTGAAATTCAGTCTTCAAGTTGACCATAGTACTGAAGTCAACTCCACTTCAATTTAGGAAAGACGCTTGGTATTAATGGTCGTGTTAAAGCTACAAAATCACCCCAATGCAATGCACAATCAATGCGGGCTGCCACGATGCATGCACTCACGCTGATTGCGCGGTTGCTATTTCAATATGGCGATGGGCTCGGACTGCGCGGTTACTATTCCAACATGGCCTCGGGTTCGGGCAGTCTCGTTAAGGCCGACTAATTACGAACATTGTCTACACCTGAGTGAGTGAGTGAGTGACACATTTGCATATCGGAGTCCCCGCAAGAAACCCGTTTCTACGCTTCGCGTATCCACGAGTTTAAAAACCATATAATAAACTACTTACTAACCGAGCTAGCTCAAGCCATACTGGGGAATATTGCCCCTGTCACGACCTCGGAAAATGACGAAACAGATCCTTTTCTGAGGTTAAAAACCTGGCTACCGGCCTGTTTACTCTTTTTCCTACTTTCCCAACTGCGAGAAAACCGCGGTAAATCGCCAAAAAATGTTTTTTTTTCTCAAAAAATATTTAAAGTTAGGGGAAAAAAATGAATCATTTTCAAGCTAAGTAAATAAGCTTTCCAACAGCATATAACTTATTTACAGACAACTGAAACATTTTATAAAAGCGAAAGTTGAAAGAAAAAATTTAAGAAAAATAACAGTAAAATATGTTTTCCAGACAAAATTTGGTCATTTTAGCGTTACGAATTACGAATTTTTGGATGCAAAACTAAACTTTTCTGCAATTTATCTGCTTTCTTGGACATCAGTTCGACCGAAAACTGACGAGGCACGAATATTTTTAGATTTTTAGGAATAATCGGATTAGCGATCAATGCGTAATGTGATAATGCGATAAAAGTGTCAAATTTGCGACCCGTTGCTAACGGCAACGGAAGCGATCGCATTACGAATAATTAACCTCTGTTTGCCAAAAACCACCCAAATAACCGATTTTTCGACGGAAAATTCATCCCTGAGGATAAAACTATTCACTGGACATGTAATAAAGGTAAATATGTTCGAGCGAAAGCTAAAACAAGCGAAAATTTTGACGGAAAACACAATTATGTGAGATCAAAGGAACACGTGGTGAAGACACGCAATTGCATCGCTATGAAAATAATCTTAACTTTTCAGCGATTTTAACGCTTGAAATTCCATCCAATCCACCTGGTCTATTTGAATTCACTATTATTGCTGCCCTACGAATCTTCAGTGTTCTACATAACAGCACACTTGGTAAAAGACGGCTCGACGGGCGACAGATTGTTGTCGAAGTCCATTACTTGTCGCTTTTAAGATTCCACCGCCTGTATTGTTCAGTATTCATTTGCCTTGCCATTATTGAGCTTTATAAAAGTATATTTTGTTCAAAGATCCACTAAAACGCCATTCGCGTTACATGACTTTCGACGCCATTGCTGGTTAAGTTTAATCGTTCTACTGTGTCCACCAGAGAAATCTACGCATTTCTCACTACCCTCTCGATCCTAAGAAAATACGCGCAGAAGGCTCTATGCACAAAGACACCACTTAGCAGGGAAGTGACAGGCAAGACTTTTACCGACACGGAAAAAAAAAAAAAGAAAATAAAAACACCGAACAAATGCTACCCTTTTTCCGACTGGGATTGCCATACTGGCAACCCAGTAATTACAGGCTGTCATTCCCATAGAATTCACCTCAACCACTTACTTGATCGCGTATTATGCTTTGACATGGAGAAATCACAATGATACTCGAGAAGCCGGTTCTTCGTTTTAAGTTCTTTTATTTCGCACTCCGCACATCATGACAAACATCTGAAAAATTAAGCTTTTTCCCAATCCTGTTGGCAAAACGGCCATTACATCTATACAGTTAAAGAGATGGAGCATTGACAGTTCTTTTTTCCTTTTCAATGTAAAACCCGAGACCCGATTCGCTCAGCTTCGACACACGATTCAAAACCTTCCACATCTTCCACCATTGCCTTTGACACGCTAGAACTTAAGAGAAATATTTTGCTCCAGAATTTGTCACCTGTCAATTATTGTGACTGTGCCGCACCAATCAGAAGCCCCCGTTCGTGGGCGAATGGGTTTTTCAAAAATAGGGGGTCTTCTTGCAAACGTTCCCTCAGTCTCTTGCCCCAACTTTCGTGCGGCCAGCTTGCAGAAAATCGGTTCGAAGCTCTTCTGTCGAACACGAACGCTTGCTACGCAGGCTAGTATTTTACGAGCGCACGGATTGCTTTAATACAAGTTCTGAAAATTGGCTGTTGTTTTCCGGATAACTTCTATTCCAACCGCTCTGTAAATATCAGCTAGAATTTGTCCGTAAGTTTCTTTTCGATGGTTTAAACAAATTCTCGGAAGAAACATAACCAGTCGTACCCGGCTGAGAAGCTGCCGTTACAAATTTGACCAAACTTGTTCAGTCAAGATGGCTGGATATTGGCCTCGTTCCTCGCGCTTGGTCATTAGCCCATATATCACTATTGCAAACTTATTCTTACTTCAGTTGGGAGAAAAAAACGACAAGAAAACCATAGAGACTTCTAAGCAAAAAAAATGCCAATTGTTTTCGGGTTTCAAAGACAAAACTTGACACGGAAGGAGAAGGAGTGTCCCAATCCATGTAATTAAGAAGGTACAAAACGAAGTGTCTAGTGAACATTGAAAACGTTGACCGTTTTACAGCCACCTACTGAAGTTAAACTATCCTGCTTACCTGCTTAATTTCGCTGAGTTTGGCTATTCTCAGAATAAGTTGAAACTCCTTGAAGACGCTCGTTGCTCTCTGCTATTTCCCTCAAGTGCGTGAAACTGGAAATGGACGCTCCTATTTATAGCAAAAAAGCTCTTCCGTTGTCGCTTTCTTGACGTATTCATCGGTATGGACAACGAAAACGGTACTTGTTTGACGCTGAAGGAACAGGCAATGTTTCCTCTCCTTCAGCGTATCCCAATAAGTTCCGTTTTTGCTCTCAGCCGCGACGGAACGTTTCCGGAATGCTGAAGGAGGATTCGGGTTTTGCATGCCTGTAAAGGATTGCGTTACCATGTTTCCGTTTTGTGTCGATTTCACAATTTAGTTCAATTATTCCTTCCATCATTTGTAATAGTCGCACGCTCGAAATTGCTTTGTCAGTTTTTTACGTCCTTTCAAGCGCAAAAGGAAGTCAACAAAGCTCCACTGAGTAATTATCGCAGGGGAATGTCGCCAGTGTTTGTAATCCGGCTTTTGAAATCTACCAGCAGCCGGGATGTCATCTCCAAGACCTCCCCGGTCTAAAAAGAAAGAATTTTTTCGCATAAATCAGGGCCCACGTTTTAAGTATCGCATTTTTTCTGGAAGAGTAAGAACTAAAGACCCGTTTAAACGGTTTCAGCATTTGCTTCAACATGCATTCAACACTTTGTTGAACCAAACGTTCGGTGCGTTTGAACAGGTCGTCCAACATTGTTGAAAGCGTGTTGAAACAGTTTAAAAGGGCCTTAAAAGAATGGGAACAAACGACTTGGCATGGGGGTATACTTTTCTTGTTTTTCTTTCGGGTTAACATCTCAACATCTAGACCACAGCAATCTATTAAGCAGCCTCTTGTAGTATTGTATGGTTAATTTTCTTTGCAACGCAGACAAGGTTTCAGGAATGTTGAATTGCACAAGCAAAGATCGAAGTTTAAGAGCAAATTAGTCAAATTGAGATTGTAATTACGAGTTGAATGCTGTGAAATTTCAATTGCGAGTGCAAATTCCATGTCTCTCTTGGCCGCTTATAAGAATACTATTTGATCGATACCGGCTAATTTACTAGGCTGGATATTAAAAAGAAAATGTGGTAGAATCGCCATAAAGAGCTTAATCCCATTTTGAACAATTGAAAGTTATTACGCGTTCATTGTGACGGTTTTCAGAGGAAATTCTCCAAACCAGACTTCAAACTTATACTGTCGTCTCAAAATTTTACCCGAATCAGCAGTGAACAGGTTCTAAAAGTGTGGTTACAAGAATGAAGTCGTGAGGCTTAGCAGTTGCTTGTCTTCAACAGATGTTCGGTTGCTACCCGTTGAAATTCATGACAAGATATATTTTGAAATACGCGTGTAAGGAAATTGGAGGATCCCCCAGAAAATTAGAGGTACTGAAAGGGGGGTGTTTGAAAAATATAACACTCTCAAGGGGAGGAGGGGGGGGGGGGGGGTGGGGATACCTTAAATAATGAAAACAATAATTGTCATTAGTATATATACTCACTCAGTGAACTTGGCGTTTCAAGCAATATGATTGGTTCGCTATCTCGGAGTAATTGAGCATAATTACTATACATATATATATCTCCGTAGGGAGTGAATAATGCGTGATCCAAACAAAACAAATGGCCGGCGTAAACTCGCCAGCATTTATGAATCGGAAATATTGAGAATACAAGATGATGCTGTGCTACAGAACACAAAGAGAGCCACAACATTTGGCCTGAAAGTTTTCAAAGGTAAGAGAAGAGTTCATACTTTTGCCAACCAGTGTTTGACTCTCCTTCAGCGTATCCCAAGAAGTTCAGTTTTTGCTCTCAGCCGCGACGGAACGTTTCCGGAATGCTGAAGGAGGATTCGGGTTTTGCATGCCTGTAAAGGATTGCGTTACCATGTTTCCGTTTTGTGTCGATTTCACAATTTAGTTCAATTATTCCTTCCATAATTTGTAATAGTCGCACGCTCGAAATTGCTTTGTCAGTTTTTTACGTCCTTTCAAGCGCAAAAGGAAGTCAACAAAGCTCCACTGAGTAATTATCGCAGGGGAATGTCGCCGCCAGTGTTTGTAATCCGGCTTTTGAAATCTACCAGCAGCCGGGATGTCATCTCCAAGACCTCCCTGGTCTAAAAAGAAAGAATTTTTTCGCATAAATCAGGGCCCACGTTTTAAGTATCGCATTTTTTCTGGAAGAGTAAGAACTAAAGACCCGTTTAAACGGTTTCAGCATTTGCTTCAACATGCATTCAACACTTTGTTGAACCAAACGTTCGGTGCGTTTGAACAGGTCGTCCAACATTGTTGAAAGCGTGTTGAAACAGTTTAAAAGGGCCTTAAAACAATGGGAACAAACGACTTGGCATGGCGGTATACTTTTCTTGTTTTTCTTTCGGGTTAACATCTAGACCACAGCAATCTATTAAGCAGCCTCTTGTAGTATTGTATGGTTAATTTTCTTTGCAACGCAGACAAGGTTTCAGGAATGTTGAATTGCACAAGCAAAGATCGAAGTTTAAGAGCAAATTAGTCAAATTGAGATTGTAATTACGAGTTGAATGCTGTGAAATTTCAATTGCGAGTGCAAATTCCATGTCTCTCTTGGCCGCTTATAAGAATACTATTTGATCGATACCGGCTAATTTACTAGGCTGGATATTAAAAAGAAAATGTGGTAGAATCGCCATAAAGAGCTTAATCCCATTTTGAACAATTGAAAGTTATTACGCGTTCATTGTGACGGTTTTCAGAGGAAAAAATGTCAATATTTTCTCCAAACCAGACTTCAAAGTTCTACTGTCGTCTCAAAATTTTACCCGAATCAGCAGTGAACAGGTTCTAAAAGTGTGGTTACAAGAATGAAGTCGTGAGGCTTAGCAGTTGCTTGTCTTCAACAGATGTTCGGTTGCTACCCGTTGAAATTCATGACAAGATATATTTTGAAATACGCGTGTAAGGAAATTGGAGGATCCCCCAGAAAATTAGAGGTACTGAAAGGGGGGTGTTTGAAAAGTATAACACTCTCAAGGGGGAGGGGGGGGGGGGGGGGGGATACCTTAAATAATGAAAACAATAATTGTCATTAGTATATACTCACTCAGTGATCTTGGCGTTTCAAGCAATATGATTGGTTCGCTATCTCGGAGTAATTGAGCATAATTATGTAATAATAATACATGTAACCTGCGGATTTAAGGAACTGAAAAAATGTCAGCATCATGTCTTATAGTGAGCTGACAGATTCAGTCATGATTTACGTATCCAAGTGAAATTGAGTTCTGAGTTTGTCCAGGGCAAGTGATGTGAAATCAACTCCTGGGAAGCATTTCGTATGAATGTTTTTGGCATTTCGTGTACTAGCGCAGGAGCACAAAACTTTGCAGAAGGGCTGGGACATACAGGAAATGATGAAACCTTTGCTAGAAGCCACATTGGGAGCTTGATTTGGTTTGAATGTACGACTAATTTTTGACTATATATGCACGTAAAGTATCATAATGCTGAATTTTCAATAAAGAAACACATAAAAATTTAGTTGATGTAAGTGGCTTCGGGGTTGCAAATGGAAGAATTTGGGGAAAAAAGATAGATGCGTAACAATATCTGAACACAAGCAATATTTTAATGAATCAAATGTTGCTAATAATTTTTAACCCAATAAGATTAACAATTTTACCTGGAGGTTTTAACAAAAAGTTCAATAGAGATAGAGGGTGCATTTCTTTGGGGTTATCAGGATCAGGATCAGTGATCCAAGATCAGTGGAATAATGGTGCATCAAAGGAACTGATGAATCCTCTGTGGTCACGGACTCGTCAGTTCCTTTGATGAACCATGTGAGTAATCTTGGATCACTGATCACGATCCAGATCACCCCAAAAGAACACACCCAAAGTGTCATCATAATAGATTTCAGGAACAACAAACAGAAAGATTACTAAAAAAACAACAGAGTTCAATGTACAGCGAAGTTCATTATGGTATCGTATGACTTTAAACACCAGAATCTTTGAAGTTTTCTTATTATTGACCCTGTAATTTTATGCCAGTGTGTTTACCAAGTTCAAGCTTTAATGCTTTAATAGGAATACTCCTAAAACAGTATACACTATACTAGGAGATAAAAATGGGCGTTACTAAACACAGGAACGGAACGGAATATACCGGAATAAACCGGAATATGCCGGAATGAGGCGGAATAACACCGGAATGAAACGAAATGAACAAGAATGGTACCGGAATATACCGAAACGAGCCGGAATGACACCGGAATGACACCGGAATGAGGTGGAATGACACCCAAATAAAGCGGAATATACCGGAATGAACCTGAAAGTGCGAAAATTTTGTTTTAGTTAGCGCCGACCGATTTTCCGTTGTCTCAGTCAGCTTTTGTTGTGTCACGTGATTCCCTAAGGGAATTGCATGTGTTTTTGCCTTTTGTAACATTTGGAACACTTTGATCACGAGAAAATGAATAATAATTTGTTGTGGAAGTAACCTTTTTTTTCGTGAACGAATACAGTAGCAACATAAAAAAGAATGTTATGCTAATTGTTTTTGTCTATGGATCTCGGAGGCGGCTTTCACTGTGCGAGTCAGAAAATCCGTGAACATTTTTATTTCATTCTGACAGGTCAATTGTGTATTGACCAATCACAATCAAGTTCAGTGAACCACAAACTAATTACCGTTGCTGCTTGCCTGCTTCCCACCACCCACACGTGATGGAGATATACGGAAATAGATTCGTTCAAAGGGCCGGAAGACTTCTTTTCTCTTCCCGATTGTTGGCAATAATGCCATCGAACCTGAACGCAGTGTTTCCTCGTTTGAAGAAAGAAGTCACAAGCACAGAAAAAAGATCGATCGATCGTCGTTCAAAGCCTTGTTACTTCCCCTTTAATGTAAACTGTTTCTTTATTCTGTCAGTCTCTCTATTCTGCAACATTTATTCATTCACAGAATGAATCATTTTTTGTTCCTTGTCATTCCGGTCCACGCTAATCAGCTTGATTCTGGTGTCCTTCTGGCCCGGGTTACTCGAAGCATGGTTAGCCCTAACCAGCGTTAAATACCATGGAAACCTATAACCAATGGTTAGCGCTAGCCAGGCTTCGAGCAACCGGTCCCTGGTTTATTCTGCCTTATTCTGTTGTCATTCTACCTCGTTCCGGTATATTCCGGTAACATTCTTGTTCATTCTGTCTCATTCCGGTGTCATTCCGCCTCATTCCGGTATATTCTGGTACCATTCTAGTCCATTCCGTTTCATTCCGATGTCATTCCGCCTTGTTCCGGCATATTCCGGTTTATTGCGGTATATTCCGCTTTATTTGGGTGTCATTCCGCCTCATTCCGGTGTCATTCCGGTGTCATTCCGGCTCGTTTCGGTATCTTCCGGTACCATTCTTGCTCATTTCGTTTCATTCCGGTGTTATTCCGCCTCATTCCGGCATATTCCGGTTTATTCCGGTATATTCCGTTCCGTTCCGTTCCGTTCCTGTGTTTAGTAACGCCCGATAAAAATAAATATGTAAATAAATAAATTAGTAATATATATATATAAGAAAATTATTTACATTTCAAAATCTACATTTAAAGTTGCTTACTGTACAGTATTTATCTACACAAGAATTAATATTATAGTAGCCTGATCATGGAAGCTATGTGGAAACATGAAATGAATAGATGAACTTGGCATCATGCAAAGTGCTAATCTACTGTACAAAAAGGTCCAAAACAAACATTGTGAGCAAGTGTAGTACACAAATTGGATAAACCAAAACACTACTTCATTCCATATTTCGTATTGTCCAACAACTTGTTTCAATGTTGGTAAATAAAAGACATTCATGTAAAACATCATTAGCATTATAATCCAAAAACGATCCTTGAAACGCGACAAAGCATCTATTGTTTTAAGAAAATTGTCATGAGAGCCGATTCTTGATCGGTTATGTTCAACAGAGATTCCCATATTACTTACTTCTGACGAAATCGTGGGCTAGCAGACTCTTGTCAAATGTGTGTGGATGGTTCGTCCAATTCGATTCAACAACAACAGCAAGTAACTTCAGAGCCTTTCGAATACTTTCAGAAACTTTCAGATATTCTCAGGTATTCTCAAGCAGGTTTGCTGAGCAGTTTCAAGCCTTTAAATGTTGGCTTGCGAGAGTCAATAAATTATGACTCGTAAGTTTTAATGTGGCGCTACCTGTACCAAAGGTCCAGACCGTGAATTGAAATGTTGTCCTGTGAGAGCACAACTCCTCGATGTAATCCGAACTTACTAGAAGACAAGCCGACTGTAGGAAAGCCGGCGTGTAAAATCCAAGCAGAAAAGAAGAACGAATAACCAGATAAAAAACGATCTTCGACAACGCACTGTGTTACACCCACAAAATGGCCGCTTTCTGAAGCTTAGAAGTTTATGTAGCTTAGCCGAGCGTAGACTGGGGCCTATCGTCGACGATAGGAAACCACGTGACAACCACTCTATCCAGGAACAAGAGGCTACTAGTAGCCTATACTCGGGCCTGCAAAAGTACAGTGAGTGGTGTATGGTCAATTTAGCGCTAAAGAAAAGAACAGAGAGAAGTTTGTCCTTCTCACATCGGCCTTACATTGCGATTCTCATGATGTTCGACTGTGTATGTAGTGAATACCCGGACCCAGATTATCTTCATTACAGGTGGTGACAATGACCACTGGACCATGGAAAAGAGGTAAAAATAGTGTATTTATGCCAAAGTGGCTAAGCCTGACATTGTTTTTTACTGATCGATGGGTATTCTTGCTCAGTGTTTGAGAAAGGAAACACTAATTGAACGGCTTAAGGTGAAACGAAATGATTCGTCGAAACATCTTTTCCAGAAAAAAATGAAGGAGAAACGAAGGTGAGATGTGAAAACATGTTTCCAAGATGACCAAACGTTCGTGCAGTGGTGCACGTAAAGGTCACTTTGTCACGTGCGCGACACGTGAAGATGTGCACTATATCTCGACACTTGAAAATACTTCCAGAAGTGCAAAAGTTCCTTGAGGCCATGCCAAATGAATCCATAGCACGAGAATCAAATATTTAAAATATACCATTTGTTGTAATTTAAATACTCGCAGTAATACGCACCCAATTGTCAAAATAAATATGTTATTTGCCAGCTGGGAGGTCCGTATAGGGAAAAACCGCGACCGAGGCCTTGAAATTGCTGCTTTTTCAAGAACGATGTCACAGTTTTTTGCTATACAGACCGACCCTTTGCTGGTAAATAACTTTTTTTTTCCTCTCCCCCATCCTCTCTGAAATCACTTGTTTTAATTGTTGACTCGCACCGCGCTTGATAGTGAATGCAGTATTAAAGCGACTTACAAACTGAACGTTTCAAGAGAAATTCCATTTCGAAACCTCTTGT
>NC_090869.1:64140856-64145856 GCF_036669935.1 Montipora foliosa | reverse complement strand
TTTCATTTTGGATTTACCTGTTTATCCACGCTTTTTGGAAAAGTGGTACATACACTGTCCCACGTGCTTAGATTTAAACGCATACCTGAGGTAGATATTTTTGTTGTGTTTACGAGGAAGTGATCTCCCTTGCTAGTAATACGATCAAATGTGGATGACCTCAGTACGTTGTTACCCAAATACGTTCCTGCAAGTTTCCTCCTTTTTCTGCTGTTATAAAATAGACGTCTCAGCCTTTTCTCTGTAATTCTGCTTCGTTCTCGGGCACGTCTATGTCGATGCTCACGCAAATCAAAACAAAAGTAAACAACTTTTGCTTATCGAGACCTGTATTTCTCCTTCGGAATGAAGTCTTTATTATCATTGAGAATCAAATAACTGTACAGCCTTTCAAACTACATCAAAGTTACTTTTTAAAGAGCTGATCACATTTTCCACTGATGACATCAAATCTTGTGAAACTAGAACAGAACTATACACACAAGATGGCAGTGAACACGATCGCTAATATGGCTATTTGAACAAAGGATATAAGCTAGACCATTACAAGAAACAAACTGTTTAACAATGAAAAAGAAAAAAAACGTAATAGACAAAAACCTTATCTCCGTAGGCAATGGTACACTGTGCGGGAGGCTGTTTGTTCGCGATGAAAATGGTACAAGCGTGAGGCCATTTGTTCGCTGTGTAAATGTTTTTACTTTGTCTTCAGAAGATTCCAATATAGCGTCCATTTGTTTGTGGAGTTATTTTTTTTGTCGCTGTCATCTTTAGAGTAGTTCTCAATAAGGTACCCGCTGCTTATTAAAGAATTAGTGTTTTGACTTGTATCACTTTCAATAGTTGCGTCCATTTCAGTTACATTCGAGTATATTCTTGTTTCATTCAGTTCGCGGAACTACCCGTTTCGAAGCTGACGCTTGACATCTTTTAGTGTGGGTCTACCGCGAAAAGCGTATGCCTTTCTTTGTATGTGCTTTGATCGGCCCAAGAAGAAATCGATTAAGCCAACGCAATGCCGATCTTCAGTAATCCAAACAACGTATCACAGAGCTCTTCATGATCTTGGATTACGTGGTTTGCTTTAAATAACCAAAGTAAACAGCGCCACGTGGCTTCTATTGTGCATTACCCAATCAAAACACCGCCACGTGCTTTCTATTGTGCATTGCCCAATCAAAAACGGCCACGTTTTTCTATTGTGCATTTTGCTGCACAGGAAAAAAAAAAACTGAAATCTAACGTCTTTTATAACTCGAGCCCCTACGGGGCCCGAGTAATAAATATCTTGGGCCATATTGAGTGGATTACACTTCGTGTAAGCCACACAAAAATGGGTCATTTTACAACAAACCAACGCTCACCTCAATTGACCTTCTGGCCTCGGTTTTTCGAAGCATGGTTAGCGCTAACCGGCGTTAAATACCATGGAAACCTATAGGTTCTGATACCTCTTAACCAACGGTTAGCGCTAACCAGGATTCGAGCAACCGGCCCCTGAGCGCTATCTTTCACGTGTAGTGTCACGTGACTTTTCATGTAAACAAACCTCGAAAGTTGGGACATCCAAGAAGATCAGACATATAACGCATAGTGAGATGGCGTGGCGGGCAGATATGAATTGTTAGTTTATTTTTGCGTTGGACATGGAATTGATGCAACAAAGACACAAGTCACTTCGATGATTAGCATTTGATGTGGGACGCGTTAGTTTTACATTCTTACTTCCGTCTTCGACAGGATTTACGGGGGTGACTCAGGTTTTGAACATCTTCGATCACTAGGCGGACGGAAACGAAATGTATTCCTTACATTTGGTTATTACGAATACCTTCAGTAATAAAACCGAAGGACTTCCACACAATGAATATCGCAAAACTTAAAAAATATTTGCAGGACCGTGGAGTTTCAGTGAGCGCGTTCAGAAGTCTTCGCTGATAGAAAATTTATCGCCGCTGCAAATGAAGCAATGACGCTTTACTTTAATCAAGGTAATTGCCTCTAGCGCAGCTAATGCTAATCCGGCAATGGATGCTATCAGTAGAAAGACAAAACCGACGATGCAGACAATTTATTTATCCCAATCAAAAGCTCAAGAACTGCACTTCTGCCCCAATCCATTTTCCATGCAATCAAGATCATGTGATCATCTCCTCGGCGCCATTCGGCTTGCACGATATTTCAGTTTAACCATTTAATGTACCACTCCACTGAATGTACTGAATACGACAAGCAGGGACTCGCCGCTTTAATACAAGTCCTTCGATGATTGTCCCTTATTTAGTGACGGTTTAACACGTTGATTCTTTGCACAGTGGAGTGTGTCCATGTATATGAGAGTGTAGCGAAAGTGACTTCCTTCATGAAAAGGATTTGTTGACCGAGGAAGGAAAAACACCCTTCCAAAAATAAGTTAAACACACATACTCATGTACATCAGTGTCCCTTCACCCGAAGGCACTAATCTTCCAGATGAGGAGAGATATCTGAAAATTTTTACCACAAAAATGTGCCAATTACCAACTAGTAGTCCTGTTATCTTGCCTTTATTAGAAAAACTTCATTTCACTACAGAACTTGCAGACAGGTCAAGTTGATGAAACCACTAAATCAAATGAAAGCAAGCTTGTGAGTGGTATTAATGAATTAAGAATAAACTACAAGAGCTTCTAAGACTGATGCAAACATTTCGACCGAAGAAGTTTTGGGAGTTGTTGTCATTCTGTGATAAAGAAATTAACTACAGAGTACGTTGAGAGCACCACGACAAAGCAATGGCAATGTGAGGACTGGGGGTCATAACCGTTTCAAAGAGCAAGAGACTCTTCTCAAGAAAAATTGATAGTGCTGAAAATGTCACAAAGTTGGTACAACCCAAAGGATTCTCTATTTTCAAATGTCCTATAATACACTTTGTTTGCCCCCCAAAATGTTGCATAAATTATTGTTTTCAAATGCTCTTGGGAATATGTAATGTCCCCAAGAGCATTTGAAAACAATAGTTTATGCAAAATTTGGGAGCAAACAAAATGTCCCATAAGGCATTCGAAAATAGAGAACAGCATAAGCACAAACATCCCTACATAATTGTAAACAAAGAATGGAACCCTAAAATGCCAGAGAATGGGACTATTTCATGAAGTCAGTGCTCCCAATGCATGCAAGCCGGTTGTGAGCCATACTCACCTCAAACTGGATTTGATCTCAAAGGGCTTTTTGATTACGAAGTCAAAGCCATTCCTTGGATCCCGGAGCAATAATATTCTGAAATGCCAGTGTTCTAAAGGTTGTCCAAACACTGCTGTAGAATATATGTGTTACTGGAAAAACAGAGATCGGTTTGTGGCAACACAAATGGTCATGGTTTTGCATTGAAAGCAACTTCAAAGTGTTTGTAAGTGGGCTAAAACGTTGTCAATTTGTTGTGTGGAAACAAGGAATCTTCTCTGTTGAGGTGACTGATGACCCTAGCTTCATGTCTAATGTGTGTGCCAAACTAGAGAAGAGTCCTTCCCTTTCTCCTCTTTTATATAATAATAATAATAATAGAAGTTCAAAATAGTACTTGAAATGAATATTTCATGCTTTCATGCTAACAATGAGTACTGTAAAAATTGTGGGAAGCAACAGATGCATCACCTAATATAATGAGTTTAAACTGTTCATGAATTATGACTGGTAATTTGACAATGTTTTTTAGAATGGTTCGCCAAAAATCACTAGATAATTTCTTTTAAGGGAAATCTCCCTAACAGTACTGTAGATATGTGTCATTCCAATTAACAGAAGGTCACAATACTGTTCCATGAAATAAAAATAAAACCTCTTCAGTTTTCCTCAACTTCAATGAAGAACTTTTTCAGTTTGCATTGGCTCAACGCTGCATTGATCCCGTGGTCAATGGTATGCACGATATATAATTTATAGCTCAACAACAAAGTGTAGACTACTATACAACTAGTAGTGTATTTACTGTCGTTTGAACACACAAACGAGTCACTGCGATGAGTCATGCCATTATCCTCGTTTTCCGTTTTCCGCCTCTCGCTTGCTCTTACTTCGGCCGGAAAATTAAAAAAAAAAACCAGATCACCATTCAAGTTTCTTACCTATGATTTTGGGAATCGGGAATCGTTTTTACGTGTAACGGAAGCACGCCTTTTAGTCGAGAGCATTCTGCAACTCGCAATAAACGGTGGAAATGACTACTGTCTCTGATGCAGCTAATAAGTCACTTTTATTCGGTTTTATTACGGACCTTAAAGTGAATATATATATGGCAATTTTCATACACAAAGGTAAATTCGTAAATAACATTAGGCGAGGAATGCATTTCGTTTCCGTCCGCCCAGCGATCGAAGATGGAACAACCAGACGCACCCGCGTCAATCCTGTCGAAGTACGAGTGTAAAACTATCGTGTCCTTCACCAAATGCTAACCATCGAAGTGACTAGTGTCTCTGTTGCATCATTTCCAAGTCCAACGCAAAAAGAAACTAACATTTCATATCCGCTAGCCACATCATCACACTGTGTTGGATGTCCGATCTTCTCGAATGTCCGAACTTTCGAGGTTGTTTACATGAAAAGTCACGTGACACTACACGTGAACGCTAGCGCTCAAAAGGTCAATTAGAGCGCCATTTCATGCGGACCTTGACCAACTGCACTTTCAATTCCATTTCAAGTGAACCTCTAAAACTTTGATTGAACGGTGAAAATGTTTAACGAGCAGACTTTCGATTTACATTGCTGATTTAAACGGTGTTAAATGACCATTTTGCTGTTTGTCACGAGGATTTTAACGAAGTTTATTTAGATTTCCCATGTTTGAAACTTCTGTAGAAACTTTCGCTCATGCTTTGTGCGGCTTGCACGTTTTCCACGCCAGAATTGAGATGTCAATTAAATCGACGACTTTGGATGGTTTCAACCTCGTCCCCAGGGCCTTCTCCTCTGGCCGCCATTTTGAAAATCGCAGAGGAGAAGGCCCTGGGGAC
>NC_090869.1:64120856-64123356 GCF_036669935.1 Montipora foliosa | reverse complement strand
CTCTTTATCTGGTTCGTTAAGTATAGAGACGTTGTTTGCGACATTATTTATTTCAGCGGTAGTTCAGCTAATACTAGCAACATTATCGCTTCTTGTGATTCTACTTTGGATTAGCTCCCTACTAATTGTATCTTCATAATTGTTTTCAATATCATTACGATAGCTGTCCTCAACTCGAGGCTCCTTAGGTAATGCTTCTGTACTTTCTAAATACAGTTTTGTATCAGTCTCTAAACGTAAAAACATATATTGGCTCTCCTCTAGCCATGCTTCTTGTTCTTCAAACTCTTTTTCATCTTCAATCAACTTTGTAAACTCCTCATGCTTCTCTATTAGCTTCTCATATGCCTCTTGAACTTTAGAAAGGACATCTCTTACCTCCTTTCCCGGTCGCTTACTTTCTATCAGGTGTCGAAGTGACTTTCCCGCTCTCGTCAGCGCTGCCTTGGCATTTCTTCGGTTTATTTTTGGATTGTGATTGGCTAATATCAATAGTGTTTGGTCAGAACAGCTGATTTATTCCAAATTGCACTCGAAATCCTGTGATTACCTATACAAATATCAACTGACTGGTAAGTGTGCCGATTATTTACCAAAACTAATTGGTATATATATAAAATCATTGCTTAAGCTTAGACTGCAAGCAGTCCCTTCGTATTAAAATCAGTCGGCGTGTTCTGTCACGCAATCTGATAAAAAGACGAGGGAGGCTTGGGAAGAGGAGAGAAAGAAGGGACTGCACCCGTTGCTGTAACCGACGCGTTCAGAATTTCCCGTTTGATTGCATTCGACATGCACATAAATATTCTCACGCCCTTACTGGATAGGGTCTAAAAGTACTCACGAGTGACCACGACTGACCACGAGTGAGGTTTAATCAAAATATCTCCGTTTTGTTACTGTGACGTCATTACGGAGTCATTTTCACATTATTTCATCAAATAATGACTTACTCACGAAAACTAAAGTTATTTACTGTATAAACGCATAGCGGATGATTTGAAATATCTTACGAAAAAAAAATAAGAATCTTCGCACTCTCCCCACCCCAACCCTCTCTCTCTCTCTCTCTCTCTCTCTCTCTCTCTCTCTCTCTCTCTCTCTCTCTCTTGGAGATGTTTAAATTCTTGCAGTGTGGACTATACATTGCAGATTGCATATAGAATGAAAGGTCATAAATATCACATGACCATTTTACTTGGCTCTATTTTAACAACCCAATTAATAATGTCAATGTTCAACCCTTAGCTGTGGAACATTCCATTCAATTTTCAAATGTGTTGCCGACGAGATGTCTGAAAAAGTACTTAATTGAGTTTTGCGTCGTAAACTCACTACTCCTAGCGTCATAGTAATACTCCGGCCATTTTCCTAACTTATATATGCTTTGGGTCCTGAACAATTCGTATAACAGTATTACTTTTTATTACATCTAATCTGTCCGTATGATTCCAAAAATAGTATGCAACAAAACCGTGGGAACTGCGCAGCTAGACACCACGGGGACCGGCATTTTTGGCTTTTCCGCGCGCTTTAGAAGGCTTTAGAATGGGTTCGCGCGTTTGTTGCCAATTTCGGTCATGGCTGACTTATTAATTTAAACAAGAAGCTTAAAGACATTTCCCCCCAAAAGGAAACTCTTTGAAAAAAGAAAGATCGAAGGGAGGTAAACGACGTAAGCGACGACGAGGATGAAGTTAGCGTGGCTAGAGGAGGCAGTAGTGTACGGAAATTGTTGCAGTCTCAGCAGTCAGACGACGAAAATGTCATTGAAGAATCAACAACTGCAGCAATGAAAATCGAAGAAAGTGATGGTGAAAATTATCAGCAGGAACCGCTTGATTTGAAGTATTTAAATGGCAATCATAGCCTGCCAATGATTCATCAAAGGAGCCCTGGTCTCAACAAGATCTTCGAAATTTGTTATGCTGCAGAAATACCACCAGAACGCGTTGTAAAACAGAAGCCGCTGAAAGTGAAGAAAACGGCCACTTTCGGGGTAGATCAGAGCACGATTGGTTTAAAGCACCCTTATGACCTTGACGCAGATGATAATGCTGGAACTTTTCTTGTAAAAGACAGCTATCGCGGTGTTCATAAATGAAGACGGATCAGTCTAGGTGAGTACAGAGGTCCACGTGAATCAAAATAACAACTGTGGTGTGATTTCTGGTGTTATCAATCGCAGATCAAGCAGTGGCTGGAAAAAGGTCGACGCTGATATAAACCGCGTATTTGCCGTGATAAGTCGGAGAGCCACTTATCAAAAGACCCTTCGTGAACATGGTTATGGGTTTAAAAGGTGCACAAAATTCATCATGCACGTCAATAGACGAGTTCACGCTCTTGAGTGCATCATGGGTAATCAGGGCAAGATGGAGAGAAATTCAAAGGTTTGTAAGGAAGGTCAAAACGATGAAAAATATTCATGATATGCAATTTTGGGTTTTTATTTTCCAAAGCAGAAGATATGCGTTCAAAGGTGCGGCAGAATAAATCT
>NC_090869.1:64100856-64105856 GCF_036669935.1 Montipora foliosa | reverse complement strand
AAATAGCGCGCCGGTCGAAAAATTACTCAGAATTACTGAAACCTTCAACTGCACTAAACAAATTGTAAGTGAAAAAATCGAAAAGCAAGAAAGGAAACTAAGGTGACTTAAAATGAAAGTCGAAAACTTACCATCGTCCAGTTTATCCTGGAAGCGTGGGAAAGTGCGGCCGCTAGTACACCGGGGCAAAAATCAAGACAAATTTAAGTTCTTCTGGAAAGCCGTAAAAAGGGGCTGCCCTGCACTAGAAAGCCTACAGGTCCTTGGTACAGATGAAGAAACTGCAGTGTACGACGGAATTCTGTCCGAAACAAAAGATGCCATCCACCTCCTTAGAGTTGAACATGTTTTGGCAAATGTTGAGATGAAACTGGAAGAGCTTTACTCCCCACCCACTCAAAAGCGTCAAATCATAGATGACATCTTTGGAGGTCCAAGGACTGTGCCATCCGAAAGCCTTTGTGAAAGCAAGAGTAATGAAGAGTTTGATAACAAAGTTTCCGAGATGAAAGAGCGTTGGGAAGAAATTGAGAAGAAATACACACGAAACACCCGTTCAAAATTTGTGAAATATTTCTCACAGCACAAAGAAGAAAAAATTCGCAACAGCATGACACAGTATGTTAAAAAGCGGGCTGGTGTGGATAGGGTGTATGACCAGAATCCTATCGAGTGGCAGCACTTCCTTTCAAAGAGCGAAATTAATGATGTTGTAAAAGATTCTGGGCAGACGTATAGCAATGTTTCCTTACCCATCGCTCTCGATGCCTTGAAAGTACGGGCACTAAGACTGTACACTGATTCCGTGAAGACCCTTTACGGAGAGGGTCCTTTCCGTGTTTCTGCAGAGTGCAACCAATTTGTCAAGTCGTACGAGGAATGGAAAGATCTGAATAAGAATCAAAGGATGGAGCACACAAAGAAGTTTTTCACTGCAAAGCCACGTAGGCCTGCATATCATTCACCAAGAAATTTCAGCCTCCAGTCGCTGGCAATGAAACCACGTCGAGTTTACAAGGTCCGAGATCGAATGGCACAGAAAAATACGGCACTGGTACACAATCGCCTCTACCCAAGCATCTCAGCATTAAGTTTCACGAATCTTCTATACCAGAAGACTGCATTCCAACTGCCACCTTGAAAGCTATCTTTCAAAAAGCAGAACTTCTCATCAATGAGGAAGGAGCGATAAAAGAGGCGGCGTCTAAAGACGAGAGAGTGAGAACAGTGAAAAGTATAAGGACGGTGGTGACCCACTTATTGTGAGGCCCTTGGGTAAAAAGAGTGACTTATTCCAGTGTGTCTGCAGCACATACAGAGCACTTGAGACATGCCCCGACACAATTACTGTTGCCGACCACCAAGGAATCCTGTTCAAATATTTGTATGCCTTTCGTCAAAAGTTGAGTAAGAAAGTATCCAAAGGCATTGCTGGCGTAAACCTCACCGCAGCCATCGAAACTGGTCTAAAAGTTTCAGAAAAGCGTCTGAAGCAAAACAAAGTCCGCAAAGCAGCAAGACGAAAACAACAACCAAGTCAAAAGTCCTTGTCAAGTGTACTTACGCCTGCCACCTCGTCTCAGAGACCAGTTTTGTTCAGTCGCCCTGATACAACAATGCCGTCTACAGGCTAAGCATGGTACAAGATGACTTTTTCCCTGGTGCCAATGAAAGTACAATATATTGGCCGGAACAGACAACCTCGGTGCCGCTTGTTGGCCAGTCAGCATGGAGTATGCCAACGTTGAATTCTCCTTTTCCTCCGCGGGTTGCTTCACAACAAACACAGACCAGGGGCTCACCATGGCCGCATTGCCAGCAAGTGCAATATACACTCTATGGTCAGTCAGCTTCGCAATCAGCAACTCTCAGCAGCCATCCGTTACCGACGCCGACACCAAACTTCACTGACCTGTCATTTCTACACTCAAAAGTTCCTGGTTTTCAGTCGGAGCAGTCGTCATTACAACTAACAGACAGTGCTCACTCTACATTTCAGCCACCATCTACTGCAGGTCAACAAGTTCACTGACCAATCTCTGAGTGGTGTACCATGGCACTCGGGAATGTCGCCTTATTCTTACACGCTTTGTGCTCTACCCAAAGCTGTCAGAGACTGCTATGGCTGTGGGGAAGATTTTGCGCAGAAATACAGAACTGAGCCAATTAACATTATTGTTAAGCACGTGGATCGTCGACTAAAAGCTCGCGACAATCAAACCGGTCAGCTGATTTTCAACGCCGACTTGTCTAATACATACTACCATCTAATATTTAGTCACGTAAAGCGGAAAAATCCACTCTTCAACGGCATGGTCCACGTCGAATGGAGCGAGTACTTTATTATGTCAACACAGCAGAAAGAAGTAGTTGATTAATATGACCCTATCATTATCTTTAAAGGACTATAGGGTTGTGCTTTGGTAGAAGTCCATCATAAGACCTCATTCAAAACTGTTTTCATATTTCAATATAATTTTTGCGTTACTTTTTTCCCTGTTTTTCATATTATAGTCAAGAGATGCATACATGTTCTTATGTTCCGGAAAGAAGATAGAAATGCAAGGTTTTTTTTATCGCTCTCTTGTACGTTTGTTTGGCACATGAATCGTACACTTATGCATGAGAGCAGGAAGTGATAACATGCTCCAGTTCGTTAATTCCATGACATTACCTTACGTCGAGTTAAGAAACAATATTCATTAAGGAGAAGAAGGATCGTTCCTCGGTTCAACTTAAGTTCCCTTATTTTGTCGGTTTATAAGGCTTTCTTATTCCATTTGATAATAAGTAAATTTCAGTTATTGTTTTCCACCATTAAAAGAATGCATTACTTCACGCTCTGAAGTTGAATTTTTGTTCTCTAGTAGAGGAAGAGTATATAGATAACAGTGGCGGAACGTTGATCGCCTGGTGTCTCACAGGAAATATTCAAATCTAACGCTTGGCGTGTTTCAAAAAAGTTAAATAACATGGTGGCATAGTAAAACATACGTTTTGATGCAGTTATCATTTTTTTTCTTTCAATTTTTTCCCCTTTTTTTTCAATTGCCGCGGAAAATGTTCAGTCAGTAGTCTCCCTTCTAATAGATACGGTATTTGATGAAATGATGTGAATGTCACGTCATAGTAACAAAACGGAGATATTTTGATTAAATCTCACTCTTGGTCAGTCGTGGTCACTCGTGAGTACTTTTAGACGCTATCCCGTTACTAAAGTTATTTTGAGTGTTTATTTACGCAATAAAAAAGGCGTAACCATGTGTCATGTCACTTTCACTAATTAGATTAACAGATTTGGTCATTCTGAACGCACCGGTTGCTGCAATGGGTGCAGTCCCTTCTTTCTCTCCTCTTCCCAAGCCTCCCTCGACTGCGTGACAAAAGACGACTGCCTCAGAAAAGCGGGCCGCTGGACTGATTTATGAAGGGACTGCTAGTAGTCCAATCATTGTTAAATAATGGTCACTGTGTAAGCTTGCTCCTTAGCGGGTGTTAATACACGTTTGTACAGCTGCATTTGGAAAGAAAAATTATTGACATTTAAAGAAATGACATCCTTGCAGTTAGTGATGTGGTAGTCTAGTGGTTAAGTGAAGGGGATATTAATCAAACGTTCCCAGGTTAGAGTCCTGAGAGTCCAGACATTGGGGTTCGGCTTTTAAAAGAAATATGTTCATTTCCCATGATCCCTATCAAGCTTTCAGTGTCCAAATTTACTTGGAGCAAATTGACAATTAAGAATAATCCTTCAATTGAGGGAGAGACTTGGTTGGGTTTTAATGCTCGCCAAGCAAGCATCCTCATGTTGAATCCTCAGTTGTCAGTTGAGCCTGGTTTTCATTAGCGACGCAACACAAGAGCGCTTATTTCGCCGTGAAAACGGGCCTGACCCAAACCTAAGCGCAAGTATCAAAATGTTTCCTTTCCTTGTGTTTGCGCTTATGCTTGCGTTGGGTGAAAACGGGGTGCAACACAAGCACAACGCAAGCTGTGATGTTCGTCCAATAAAAAAGACCCGTTCCAAATTCCACTGCCAGCGCCGCGTTGTAAGAGAGAACATGGAACAAGTGAATCTTTGTCTCTGCGTTCTGTGCTTGTGCTTGCGTTATGGTTCGTTTTTAGCTTTACACGAGTCTCTTGTGCTTGCGTTTATGCTTGCGCTTGCGTCGCTAGCGAAAACCAGGCTTTATCCTTAAGCTTCCCCGTTCTCAACTAATGAAAACAACCTTTATAGTACAACAGTACTGAGCTTCAACAGACCGTTACCTGATGATGACTACATGCAAAAACTTCTTACACCAAACTGAAGCACTTTGATTGAAATGTATAAAAATACGTCTTTGTTCAAAGACCACTAGGATTTTATGCTGTTAACACTTTGTAAAACTTCTCGGACTACTTAAAGGGGCTAGGTCACGCAATTTCAGGCAATTTCAGCACTGATCGAGTGGTCATAGAATTAACTAAAATATCAAAATAACTGTTCAAAACTATAGAAGAACTCTAACAAAACACAAGGAAGCCAAGAAAGGACATGGATGGACAAAACTGGAGAAGATTGAAATGGATTGAATTTGGGTAAATTTGAAAAACGTCGGCCCACCTTTTTTCAAATTTATATCAGTCGATATCAAAATGTCATTTACAAAGCTGGAAAATCATTCTCAGTTGTTATGTGGCCGTGATTTTGCAAATGAGAGACTCTTGCTCTGCCAATTTGACGGTTAGAGCTCATAATTAACAAAATTAAACAAAATTACCTAAAATAGCGTGACCTAGCCCCTTTAACAAAAGAAACAGCTCTCAATAAACGACACGACGCACAGTAAATCGGGACGGATTCATTACAAACGTCAAATGGTTTGTACATTATGTCAACGTCGTCCGGTAGTGGTTACAAACGTTGCAGTGCATGGTATGCTGTTGCTTCGCCAACCACGACTTCTGCTTCAAGCACTATCAAGCTCGCTTCCCCACTATCACACCCGTTTCTCCAA
>NC_090869.1:64078356-64095856 GCF_036669935.1 Montipora foliosa | reverse complement strand
CTAAAGTTTTCTGCGGGGTGCTATTCGTTTTTCAAAAAAATGATATGAATTAAGTTCTTGTTTTACGCTGCGCTCATTGGTGTCAAAAATATCATGCAATCTTTAAAATGCTAACAACACGTTTCCTGTGAAATTCCCGTTTCCCTCGAATATATCAAGAGAGGTAATTGGTGGCCCGGCTCCCACCAGAAGTCATTAGTCTGAATAGTCTTAAGCCAACCAATGAGCGTAGCAATCGCAATCGAGTAATTACTTTCGAGAGTCTTTTGAAAAGTGCTCTAAAACCGTACATACCATATACAATTCTTCACACTTGTTACTGGTTTCAGATTCTTGTAGTTCCTGCTCAAAGTCAAGCGCAACATAGGCAAGCTTCTCTTTTATGTCTCTTATAATCTCCATCTCAGCTGTGGTTGTAAAAGAGTAGCCCCTCTCCGTGAGGATCCTGTTCAGGTGTCTAGTAAGATCCCTTCCTGCAAGGTTCATTCTTTGTGTGGCGTGAGGTAGCCAGTAGCCCTCGTACACAGGAACTGTGTGGCTAACTCCATCACCACAGTCAAAAACGGTCCCTGCAAGTTGAAAGACGACAACGAAATAATAAGTATGACTGTGGAAGGAAAAGTTATCGCTAAAAGTGCTAAAGCCACTCGCTAGCTTAAACAGACCGGGTTTCTAGCTTCTTTGTTACATAAAAAAAAAGGTTTATGTAGCAACAAAAAGCACTTTGTTTCGAATTTTAATGACCGCGTAGAGCTGTGGAGAGCTAACAAAGAATATAAACGTGGGAGCCAATACAACGTGGAGAAGTTTCAATTTTATTTTTGTACTAAACTGTTCGATGTATTAGATTCCTGATTATTTTCGAAGAGACTGAAAGCAGATGAAGACTCCAAAGAACTTTTAACCATTGCCCACCATAAGAACATCACGCCAGATTACCTGTGGTTCTGCCGGTGGAATACAGCGCCATGACGGCTTGTACAGCTACGTACACACAAGGAACATTGAAGGTCTCAAACATTATCTGCAACATGCGCTCTCTGTTAAACTTTGGATTCAAGGGAGCCTCAGTCAGCAAAACAGGAAAGTCTTGGGACTCGACACGCAGCTGATCATATGTATAAGTCCAGATCTATAACAAAAAGAGGCAGCGCATGTGAAGTTCAGCAACCAAAATAATGATACCGATGATGGTGATGACAGGTGCATGTGACAAGCTAACTGAACCTAGTTTAACGGCCTAACTCCCACGAGTCTCTTCGAGTCACCAACGAGAAAATCATTATTCACCAACCAAGAAGAACCCCTGGCCTGAGAGATCGTCGTTATACTTAGGATCGCTATTTTTTCGCGTAAATTAAAACACTAATTGTCATTTAATCCATTTTGGTCTACAATTAAGCAGTGGGGAGGCACCAGAAGGGACCATATGAATCATCTGACCAAGTACACCCAAGTCAGTGCACCGGGGATTCCATGAACAGTTTGTGGGTTCTTTAAGGATGTTACAGCAAGGATTGTGAAATGGGGCCTACGGGTAACTTTATAGACCTTATCCAAGAAGACTTCAAAGTCTTAACCATTTGCGGGTGTAATTACAAAGGCAGCAATTTCTCCTCAATTCTTTTAAGAGCCTGGGTGTTGGTCCGGTCGCAGTTCGAACCGGCCGCTTATCGAACGGTAGTCCGATTGTCAACCAACTGAGCCAATAGGATGGCGGTATCAAAGCACTTGAGACGTAAACATAGACATTGCACGGCAAAGATTGGTTTAGTTAGAGATGTAAAATGTGTTTAAAATATAATTGTTAAAATACTGTAAATTGAAATCTTAATACCGACGTTTCGGCAAATCTGCCTTTGTCAAGGTAATGAACGGAAAATGATTTGAAAATAGCGTATAGAAACTAATACGCACGCACGAATGCGTTGACATTAAAGCCGCGAGTGCTAGTCCATAGTATTACAAGCTAGTGTCTTTCAATTAAAAAACAAGCGAATCTCTTCTCTTTTTTTCTCTTTTTAAGTTACACGCTTGTAATGGACTAGCGCGCGCGGCTTTTCAACGCGTTCGCGCGTGCGTATTTAGTTTGTATACTCTATATTCAAATCATTTTCCGTTTACTGCCTTGAGAAAGGTAGTTTTTCCGAAACGTCGGTATTAAATTTTCAATCTACGGCCTTTTAAAATTTCTTTTTTTAACACATTTTGCTAACACCAACAACACCTCGCAGGAGTTTTCTTTTTTTACCTTTAGTTGGAGATATGGCGTGCGGTGCAGTTCTGAATATTGAGGGTCTCAAAAAGGGATAAATTATATAACCCATAAGGTAAAAAAGTAAGTTGTAGCTCCAAGCCATGGACATCGATTATGATGACGATGACGATAAAAATCTGCTATTAGATTCCTTAATTGAACGAGCTGTCGGCAACGCGAGCTATGCATTTCTACCCACGGGGGCCAAAGTTGACCATTCTTAGTTTGTGTCTTTTCTTTGTTTGAAATGCCTATTTATGGGTTTTAGGTAGTAGTACTCTTATCGCTTGATTTCTTGAAAGAATATTAATAAATCAACTTTTAAATCAGGTTTGTATGGTATCCGAATCGACTGATTCCAATTGCCTCGACTTGATTATTCCGGGTATCTAAAAAACCTCGGCCTATAATGGTTTACTATTTTATGTACAGATTACAACTCTTTTTCTTAGAGACTTGAAAAAAACGAACACAGCGAAGCAAATTAGGAATCAACATACCGATTCCATGTCATCCCAGTTCAACACAATCCCATGTTCCAACGGGTATGTGAGGGTTAACACACCACGCATGCTCTGTGCTTCATCGCCGATGTAATGATCTCTGTACTCATGCATCATGGCTTCCTGTTTTAATGTCAAACTTATCTCATTAGCAGAATAGCTTACTTGTAGAGGGCATCGTGTTATAAATCTGCTTCGGAAGTTCAAAGAGCTCGATTCGATTAGTCTTCTTTTAAGCCTTTTATTGTAAAAAATCAGGAAAAATATTAGCCACCAAAAACGGATAAATTAGTAGGTACCATAAGAGCCAATGAGCCAACGCATTCATTGCAAAAGTTAGTTCAACGTGGAAGCCTCCAATGTTACCTGACAATATAGAAGTCAGTCATTACGACGACACCGTAGGCACACAACAGCGAATCGCGCATTCTCTATCGTTACGTTAAAATTGTTCGTACCAGGGTTGTTAAACAATACTTCGGTCTTATGATATGACTAGCTCCGTGAGCGGGCAAGATGAACCAAATCGCGCGCTCTGATTGGCTACCCGAGCGGGCAAGATGGAGCGATACTGCCCGCTCGGGATTTCTCGCTTGGTCCCGCAAGATCAAAGATCATTTTTTGGTGTTTTAAGTCATATAATAAATCCTTTATTGACCAAGATAAACACGCAAAAAAAGAACTTGGCCAATATCCAGTCATCTTGACCTCACGCTTGGTCAATAACCCATACATATTGTTCACACAAAGTTATATTTTTAATAGACCAATTTCGATATATTAAAATTCAGTCCGAAAAAAAAGGCACCATCTCGCGGCTCTGGGGAATAAACTCATGTAAATCCTAATATTTATTCCCCAGAGCCTCGAGATGATGCCTTTTGTTTCGGACTGAATTTTGATATATCGAAATTGGTCTATTACTCACACTCGTAATTGCCAACGTCATATCGTGAGTGAAGGGTCAGGAGACTGGGCCCTTGGTTTGACGTCTTTATCTGAGACCGCTGGACCTTAAATTTCAACCACCCACATGGTTGCCGATATTCCTTCAACTGAACCAACTGGAAACAAGGCAAAAGAATAACACAGCTGAATTTAATTTCTAACCTGATGACGTGGTCTTCCAATAACTGAGGGGAACACTGCGCGGGGCTGCTGTTCATTGGAGAAACCCGCCTTGCAGAACCCTGACCCATTGTCTATTACTACCACAACTCCACCACTGCTTTCCTGCAAAAGAAGCATAGAAGCATTTCTTTCATGCTCTTTAAAGAAATTAGTCTCAAAACGTTGCTCTCAATTACTTGAAACGCCTCTTCTGAATCCTACCTCATCTTCTCTTTTACGTTATATTGTTATTCCTCCATTAAAATGTTCCGTTGCCGAGACTATCGAGCGGGGAAACAGCGGCCAACACCCCCCAACCCCCGCCCTCTTTCCTTATCACTACCTTGCCATTGTAAACATCTTGAATCTTGTGCGGGTTGCGCAATAAATTTAACTCGAAAACCACTCTTTCAAAACTCAAAACTCAATCTGTTTCTTAATCTGTCCTTGGTTTCGACATTAATAGGGACCTTTAGATCGAAGAACGAGGACAACTACGACGACACGTTTTCCGTACTGAGCATGCGCATAAGGTTCGGAGGCCGACATTTTTTCGAAGTGCGCGTGCTCAAAACGGAAAACTCGTACTACTCGTAGTCATCCTCGTCCTCCAATCTAAAGGTCCCAATTGCTTCGCGGAGGTCATAAATATGTCCGTCTTTCATATATATTGTCTTTATGTTCAGATCCTTCACGGGTTTACCACGAACTCACAAAATGACCAGCTCCCATTCGACTTGATAGCTCAATTTTAGAGCACTGCTGCACCGATATTGCAAAGGACCTGGGTTCCAATCCTGTTCAGGATTTCCGTTCGCTACTGTTTAAGCCGAACGTAAAGGCGATGAATTACTGAAGAAATCCTTATCTATTTTCTGCATTTTATAAAACGGTTTTCTTGTTTCGATTAAAAAAAACCTGGCCGCTGAACACGCGAGTGCAAACTAAGAATAATACAAAAAAAACGACCGATGAGGGAATTGCAGACGCATCGAAGCCCCGGTACCCTGCGAGCAGTTGGTTTTTCCTACGCTTCCCGAGAGAGAAACCACTGCGAGCAACCGTTAGTTTCTTTGCGTGAGTCGTCCAGCGCCAAGGACGAATAAATTAAATTTAAACCGGTAAAACGAGTTAGTAAACATGTTTTGGCGCTTGCGCGTCCGTTCAGCTACGTAACTGCTGCGTTTGGGCGAGCCTGCTGTGTAGAAATTTCGCGCAAAATAAGACGAAGTGATGTCAAATACATCACGTGGGGTGTGACGTACTTCGCACATCATCGATGGAAAACCAAACGGTTGCTCGCAGTGGTTTCTCTCTCGGGAAGCGTAGGAGAAACCAACTGCTCGCAGGGTAAAGTCCCGGTTGTTCTGGCCCCAGTTGTTCAATCGATGGATAGCGCTATCCGCCGGATACATCGCTATCCAGTGCATAAGTCACAGCGAAACCAATTGCGCTGTCCAATGGATAATGATTTATCCGTGGACAACGTTATCTACCATTTGAACAACCGGGGCCCGAACTATATATTTTTGAAGATATTTATCCTTATATAATAACCCAGGTTATTCACGTATTTTGATTGGTTCTTGCCTATGATCTATTGGAGGACAGACGCACGATTGACGTCACCATCAGCTTTTATGCGAATAAAGTTTAATTCTTTATTATATAAAACAAATAGATTCCATGTTGCCGAGGGTCTGTTCAGTAATTGATCACAGAAGACGTCAAAATGTGGTAAGAACATCAGTGACACACTCGGCTATCGCCTCGTGTGTCACTTTTTTGTTCTTACCACATTTTGACGTCATCTGTGATCTATTACTGAACAGACGCACGGCAACACGGAATCTATTTGTTAAATCGATGATGACTGGGGCATACTCCGAAAAAATCCGAGTGCTAGGATTCATTCACTAGGGTTAACATACAACATCTCTTTCAGAATTACTCAATTACCCTAATACACTTACAAAAGCAACGTTGTGTTCGCTCATCACAGGAGCAGATACAGGCGGTAGTGGGGCACTGGTGCGAACTGATACAGACCACGTGACATTTCTCTCAGCAACTTTCTCCTCATCAGAGCCCAGCGTCTCTCGGTCATCAGACGACTGACCCTCAGCCAAAATTAGCTTGCCAACTTCGCCTAAACTCTCTCCTTCCTCTTCAGAGCTTAACGAAAGTTCAGAGCTACTAGAGCCTATAATATCAAGGAGGTCATCCTTCTCTATGTTTTCTCTCGCGAGAATCAACTTTGGCAAAGAAGATGCTTTTTGGTACTCCATTTCTGCCTTTTGGGGGTTAATCTCGGCCCCTTTCGTCTCTAGTACGGTTTCCACTTCAGCCTTATGCAGTGAAATCTTACTGTTTGTAATTTCCTCCAGTCGCTCAACTTCATCGTCCGACGCGGTCTCCGGAGGGTCTTCAATTGATTCGTCACTCTCGGCGGCATCGTTTCGAGCTTTCTGTTCGTACAAAGCCTTCTCGAGTTCTTTGAATTCTTCATCGGAAGAATTCTCTGGCGCCTCGTCCTGTTCTAAGGCATTCGTTTCAGCTGCAAGGCGTGCTTTTTCTTTATACAACATTCTTTCGATTTCCTCAAATTCGTCGTCAGATGAATTCTTCGTCTTTTCTCGATTTCTTGCATCCTCGACTTCACTCTCTTTTAACTCGTTCTCAATCTCCCCGAGTCTCGTCACGAGCTCGTCGAAATTTGCACTGGAGTCCGTACGCAAAGTGTCTTGGGAGTCCTGTTTTACAAGAGTTGTATGTTCTACCTGTGCCTTTTGCAATTCTTCAGATTTCAGCCTTGGCGATAAAGTGTCAACATAAGACTGTTCTTCATCAATCAAACTGGCCTCAAAGCGCTCAATAATATCATCCGAACTGTCCGACCCTTCGTCAGTTTCCCAGTTTGAATTTTGAACAACATCAGTGTCTCTGAGTTTTTCAATATTGCCTTCGCTCATTTCTTCAAGAACACCACCTTTTCCCGTTGATGAGATGTCCAGCTTCTCTCCTTGCCCTTCACTAAAGCTCTCTGAAACATCTTTCTCCGTTGAAGAGGCCGCTTCCGGAAGCCACGTTTGCGTCTCCTCAAAGCTCTCCGTTGAATTGTCAGGGGATTCGTTGGTTGCAGCTGCCTTTAGCAGTTCTATGAGTTCATCCTCGGGTGATTCTTTGCTTTCCTCACTCACAAAATCACACTGATCGATGTTTATATCCTCAAGTTGGCTTTGGCTCGGAGACGACCTCGGGTCAGAGTTGACGCTCGAAACTTCGATTTCATTTGTAATTTTACTTTCAAAAGGCGTGTCCTCTGGCAGTATGTTGCCGGTATAATCTTTATTGTCATCACTTGGAGCCTCTGACCGGTCTTGCAGTTCAGATGTGTTTGGCAATTCTATCTCGAAAGAGTCCGTCAGTGCATGAGAATTTGTTTTGGACCGGAAGTACGACAATCGCTTTGCACGAGTTTCTTGGACATCGCGTTTACTTTCATTCGGTTCCTGAACGTAAAATCATCACAAAAAATTATCGAGTGTAAATTGTCGGCTTCTTAGAAACTAAAACCCCTTGTCTACAGTTGATTTTTCCTTATCGCTGCTCAAAAGCAAATGATGAAAATTGTAAGGCGCAAATAAAAGCAAAAATAACTTAATCGTTTTCCCTTCATCTGCCTTTAACTGTTTTCACCAGGTTTTGATGGAGCGATTGAACCAGGCTAATACAATCAACTAGGCGCATCTGGAAGCGATTTTAGACAGTGTAGCTCATTGCTGTTCATTACAGTCTTTTCCATAATAATTGCCAAAGTTCTCACCTATAGCGCGTTTTTAGTGTCAAGACTCAAACATGTATTCGGCAATTCAAATAATCAATTTGGCTATTCAAACCTTCAGTTTGGAAATTCAACAATTCAAACATTCCTTTCGGTAATTCAAACCTTCACTTCAACTGAATATTTGAATTGCCGAACTGAATGTCCCAATTGCCAAAATTGTCCAAATTGAACGTTTGAATTTGACAATAAAAAACGCGCGCGCCATACTCACCTTTTCTGCTGACGGCTTTGTGTCCTGCACCTCAGATTCACTTGCTAAACTCTCGCGCATGCGCTTTTGATTTTCTTGTTCGGCCATCCATATGACCTGTTGCTCTTCCTCTTCCTTCAAGCGACGCTGTTCCTCAAGGAATTTCATCTGCTCCCTCTTAAGGCTATCACGTAGTTCTTGCTGCTCGAGTTCCAATTTTTCTTTGAGTTTTACGACCTCGTGATCGTCAAAACTTGGCTGTTTTACAGTGGTTGGCTTTTCTGCCTCGTGCTGAATGGAACGCGGGACTTCCTCGGTAACGGTATCATCTGGAACAATTGTTTTGGCAGTGTTCTCCATATGTTGCACAGAAACCATATCAATAGCAGGTTCGTCTTCCTCCTCTGAGCTCGCACTGTCAGCTTTGTTAATCTGTGGATCATTAGCTTCGACTCTAAATTCGTCACCAGGTTCCTGCAGTTGTTGGGTCAAACTTCTCTGATGAACGAGTAGAAAATTCTCATAATTGCTTTCGTTTGGTTCACTGTTCAAACTAGAACTGCTTGATACCTCAACATTGTCATACAATGTTCGGGTCGCGTTTACTTTCTTTTGAGTCTGCGATCCAATAAAAGTCTGTGTTTCTTTATCCGTACATGGTGGCTTCACAAAAGAAGAAGCAGGAGTAACAACATTTCCTTGCCGTTCACTAGGAGAATTTTCACGATTTATACGGGCATCTTGATAACTAGAAATGTTGATTCTAGTATCATCTAGTCCACGACCAGGAGAGGTGTTCCCGCTATGTGGATACTCAGAAGGAGAAGCTCTCTGGTACTCCAACTTTTGCGGCATTTTCACTCCATTTATAAAAAGTCCTGGTGTGGCAGGAAAACTTGCCCGCTCTCGCTGGTGTTGAGGAAGAGACGGCTGGACCAACTGATCGTCAAAACGTGTCGGGCTGACGAAATTACTGGTCTGCGATGCGTGCAAAGTATTTTCCGAAGGAACGTAGTCGGGGTTTAGGGTCACCATTCCATTTTTCATCAACCACTGGACATCCTCTGGAGTTAAATATCGGAATAAAACTGCGATAGCGTTTTCAATTCTAGAAAGCTCCTCCTGAGCATAAAAATATTGTTCCTCTACTTCCTGTCTCACGATTTTGTCCAATGGTTGTGCGAGGATTTGCCGCTGATGATGGACACGGTTCATCCAGTACATTTCCTGTTTCTTTAGCGCCCTAAACTGCTCAACTTTGTCCTGTGATGTAACATGCCCGCGCGGAGAGGTCGAAAACTGCAAGTGATGCTGAGAATAATCCCCCGAGTGTCCGTTCGCCACGGCAGCAATGCGATTTTCACTGTCAGATGTAGACAGAGCGACACTCGACCCAGGGGAAGAATAAAATTCTGAGATACCTTTTTTCAGGTTTGGGTCTGGAATGCCTTTATGATAACCGTTGACAATCAATCTGGGCGAAGAATCTTGGATTCCGTTTGTTTGTGGAATGGAAATCTTGAGTTCCGGGACTAAGGAATCTGGTTGTAATGGAGACGTGTCGTCTTCGCTGTCTCTTGACGACAACAACTCGCTTAACAATCCTTCCACCTCACGGTCCATTGAGTCATCCGACGTCACTTCTAGTTTTTGGATCGAGTGCGCGCGCTCAGAAATCATAGGACCCGGATTTGCGGATGTCACCCTGAAGGCGTTCGAATGCAGTGATTGGGTATCCCGCGGGATGTCATTGATACAACTACCTTGATTTGGGCTCAAGCTACGCAAATCTAGCGGGGGCACCAATTGTTGTCCTACTTTCTGAAGATCTTTAAGTTCTTTCTCCAGTTTCATCTGCTCTTGAATGAGGTAATCCATGTTATTTGATTCTCCTTGGATCTTCTTGATCTTCTTTCGGTCTGGTTTCTTAGGCGCTGACTTTCTGAACTGACTTCCGGCTTCTCCGTATGGACGTGAAGAAAACTCCTTTTTATCAACTGTTTTTCTCTCTGTCTGTTTATTGACGTAAACCGTTGGGCGATCAAACTCTCTTCCTCTGCTGCCTCCCACGTATCGTCCTAACTCTCCTGGCGAGTATGTTTGGTTCAAAAAATCACCCTCTGTAAGTCTCCTACCAATTTTCTCGGAGTAGGTTTGGTTAGCATCTATTCTGTCAGATGGTGTCCTGCGTTTCAAGGCAGAGCTCGCTCGGCTCGTGGGGGGTGTCGGGAGAGTAAGAGTTTCCTCAGATGCAGCGAGATCTCGTGGTCTGGAATACCGCGATGCAGAGTTGTTTGTGATTCTCGGTGAAGATGACCCCTTGAGTCTGCTGTAGTGAGATTCAGAAGCAGCTTCATAGGGGGATTTACTGAAATTTGAAAAGTGGTGCAAATACGTTACTCATGACATCGTCATCAGCATCATCATCAACTGTTTTTGTTTCAAAAAGCTAATTCTTTCTAACTCTGCATGCTTCTTTTATTGTTTTGTTGTTGATGTGCAGGTTGTAAGCTGATGTGTTTGTGTGAAATGTGTCGTAATAAATGTTTTATAAAGCTCATTTGTATTTTGCTAACGGTTAATTGTAAACTAGTTCTTGTAATTAGTCTCCGAATGTTGTAATTTGTCTTATAAGTACTATGTTGTAAGTAAAGTACTGTAGCGCAATGAAATGTTATATAAGTCACTGAAGAGCGAAAAACAAAACAAAAACTCATCATCACCTTCATCAATTATTATTGAATATAGCAGTAGTGATATTGTTAGTAGTAGGGGTAGTGGTATTAGAATGTTATTCTCTTTAGAATGTTAGGATCGACAAGGAGTGTGACTTCGAGTTTGGATTACTGCGCATCCGTAATGCGCAGCCCTGCGTGCTCAACTCGTCCTGGCAAGTTGGTCTTCGTCAACTTTACATCGAAAAGTCGTAGCGGAAAGTACGAGTTTGTCCAAACAAAAATTGCGTTTGCTTTTCGCCGTTTACTGTAAAGGACTTCAAACAGAAAAAGTGGAAACACCAGCAACTCATTCAAAACTAGCGCCGAAATGCGAACTTCATCCCATAATAGTATTCTTTGCCGAATAGAAACTCGTATTATACGCTTACCTAAATACGTAGAGTACGACTTCGAGAACGAGAACAAGTTGTACTTGTTCTCGTACTCGCACTCGCTGCCGAGCTAACATTCTCTAATGTTGGTGTTACAACAATTATCGCGGATATTTCAGCTGACACTGTTACTTGGTCTGAACGCATACATGTACGCAAGCAAAGTCAATTCAAGCCCAAAATGTTGTTATCATATTCCACATTGGTGGAGCGCAAGTGCTCTCTCTATTCTGCTAAACCTGCATTCCATTGTAAAATGACTTAGGTCATTCCCGAATGGATTTAAAAAATGACAGTGGCAAAGGGACTCGAGAAAAATGTCTCAAACCTTCTCGCAAGACTATCCGCTGTCCGCTCCTCCCTACTGTCGTCTCTTTTCTTTCCCAATTCAAATATGCGAGTCTCGCGGGCTCGTATAACTTTTTCAAGTTCCTTGCAGCGATGTGTCAACAACTTGGCCTGGTTTCTCAGCTGCTCATCCGGGACCTTATCCAGAAATGCTTCCAACTGTAAGAGATCCTTTGGAGAGAGGGGAGGAAATTTGACGAGGAATCTGGACAGTCTGTCTTCGTATTGCTGTAAGTCTTGGTAAGAACTATGGGATAGCTTGGACCTTGAAGGCCAGAACTCGGCTGCTTTGCTGTACCACGTCTCTGCCTAAACAAATCAGAGCCATAATAGACAAATTGCAGTAATAAGCGACGTCTTCATTTGCGTTAATTGAGTTAGTTCTTGGTTTCTTCCCCATATCAAGCCACGTTTTCAGCCAACAGAAAGATTTGGTATCGCGTCTACGTAAAACAGCAAACGGCCGGTTGCTGTTTTTGATAAAAGCAGGAAATATGCGGGAAAAGCAGATCTTAACAAGTGTCATTGAAATCCAAAAAGAAAATTGGGGTAACCATGCATTTTTCAGAGATAATTATTGGCTTCAATTTGAAAAAGAACTCCATGCATTGCTTTGTATTTTAAACCTTTTTACAAATATTCTTGATTAATTTTCTTCGAAAAATGCGTGGTTACCCAAATTTTCTTTTTGGATTTTTATAACACTAGAGATCTGCTTTTCCCGCATATTCCGTAAACCGCGCAAAAATACCTTGGAATTAGTAGGCACCATCCTTAAGGTCAGCGGGACCCATGCAGAAGCGAATCTCTATGAACATTTGGCATGCGGAGAGGAATAGAAAGAAATAAATGCACATAGAGTAAATTTCGGTTTTTTCAAGAGAACCTTTAGAAGCATTGATGCAGATAATGAGATTTCTTTATAATCACCAAACCAAAGACGGACAAATATTTTGAACGAGCATGAATCAGAGTATTTTGTGGCAAAAACGTCAAACCTGGCTTACTTTGCTTTTAACGGCTTTTGAAGTCTTCAACTAAAACCTTACCTTCGTCAAAAGATTGTAAAAGTTAACCGAGTCTTGTAACCAGCGCTTGGTTTGTTCCACTCTGTTGCTAAAGTTATCCAGGTCAGATAACAGGACTGTTGAGGCAGTTTGCAGTGGTCTCCGGTCCCGGAGATTCCTCGTACTCATTTCTCCTGCCCGTTTAGCTAATTCCCTTCCTTGCGTCAACACTTCCTAAAAAAAGGTGAAGAGGGATTATAGTTCCTATTTACTAATGGTCAAGAACCCCGACAGGAAAAGGTAACTCCCGATAACAAAATTTTAATCCAGCACGATCTGAAAACGGTGTAGCAGCATGCAAACCCAGTGCCCAAACAACTCCACCACAACGCTTCCAACTAAGGTGACTCGATGCAGGCTGGTTAAGCGGCTGATGCGCCTTCGCTCACATATTTTTTTTGTTATCGTTAAGACAAACATATTTGCTACCGAAAACAAAATGGATAACGTTTCCACAAGTTTCCAAAGGAGACCAAAACTGACAGTTGTTTGCATTACAGATCAAGCAACCTTCCAGGTCTGTTGTAAGAGTTACGCATACTGATCTCCTTGCGAAAGGCTTCGGGCTGTAATGTGCGCTTTAACTCTGAGTTAAATTAAAATACCATAAAATAGGAATACAGAACAAAGGAAAGGAATTAGTGTCTGTTTCCAAGAAACAGAATGAAAGATGCACCTTTTGTAAAACGAAGGGAGTCTGAGAATACACTGGTGACAGGAACAGTTTTCATTCAAGACGATTTCGCCCCTTCTCTGTTCTGAACAGACTAAGAGAAAAATCTAACCTTTGCCAGCGGACAGAATTCTTTTTCAAACTGCATTTTGCTTTGATTTGCCGTCTGCAGAGAAACAGCTGCTCGAGTAAACTTGTTTAATTGACTTTCAGCATCACCACGAATCCACTTGACTAACTATGACACAAGACATTCAATGTGTGAGATAGAGCGGTTTCAGTTGAGTGTGGAAAGTAATTAGCGAATTGCTTTGGTTTTGCATTACTTCACTCAGTGATTGGCGCCACTCGCCACTTTTTCAGCCAATCAGAAGTAAAACCAAAACCAATCGTGGCTCCGAGTCGCCCGTGCACATTTTCCCGCAATTTGAGTCGGCTACGTGTAATTACTTCGAGTTTTGATTGCTTTGCTGGATTGTCTCCGTCCTTTTTGATTGGCCAAAGTAATTACTTTGGTTTTGGTTTTACGACACTCGATTGAAACTCGCTCTAAAGTGACAAATAGAAGTATCATTTCTTCAATTCGCGACCACATTACAGTGCGACGCGCCTTACCGTGGCCACCAAACAAAGTTTTTTTTACAAATTGTCCGCCAATCAGGATGTGTGAATTTGATTGACAGTCACGCCTCCTTGCAAAGTTCGCACAGTTGTAAGTTGAACACCGCTGCATGGGTTGTTGAGTTGAAGTATTTGCACGTAATTGTCAAATGTGAAAGTTTGTTGGGTGGCCACGGTATGGCGCGTTGCACCGTAAAAGAGCAGTACACGACACCTTACTTCCGCAAAGAACTATCGCAAGTCGCTTGAATACAGATACAAATACATACTTAATTGACCACTCCTCATAATTGCTTTTCAGGCCCAGTGAAACACAATTAACGAAACGACAGAACAGAACAACAACAACAACAACAACAACAACAACAACTGTTAAGAATCCAAACTGGCTGGAGGCAAACCAGTTGGCTATTTACAAGTGCAGTTAAGAAGTTGAACCAGGGACTACCAGGATCAAATTCAACGAGTGGTCAGAACGGATCTTGAACCCGGTATCTCCGGATATCAAGGTAACAGCGCCAACCGTACCACTGGGCCGCAGTGCCTCCTAGATAAAAAAAATTGAAGGCAATAACTAAATGAAAAGAGGTCAAAGTTGTTGTTGTTTTCTCCCTCTTTGCTTTCACCCTTTCGCCATCAAATATTCTATCTGACTTTCGACATTTCATTGCAGAGGTTTTATGCCATTTACTTTAGCAAATTATAACATGTTTGAGAGTGTTTCTCCTTTCTTACACTGCTATGAGGGCACATTATCAGGATCAATTGAGCAACTTGCGCATATTAAGAAACGTGTTGTTACTATACGACCCGCTGCGCCGTGGTATAAAAACAGGAAAGGAAAGGAAATGAACTTTATTTAAGTGTCTAGTCGTTCTAGCGCTGGAGCACTAATTGGGGACACTGTAAACTTAAATTAACAATTAACTCAAATCAAGTCAAATGTTGGTTTTTTTGTGGAGAGGGGAAAACCGGAGTACCCGGAGAGAAACCTCTCGGAGTAGAGTAGAGAACCAACAAACTCAACCCACACATGACGCCGAGTCTGGGAATTGAACACGAGCCACATTGGTGGGAGGCGAGTGCTCTCACCACTGCGCCATCCCTGCACACCATGACGACTAGATCAGAACGGAAAAAGCTAGAAGAAGGAAACTGGAGAGGATCTGGCGCAAAAACAAAATTAGGATTAATAGGGAAACGTTCGTTGAGCAATGCAAATGTGTTAACAGGCTAATTTCAGACGCAAGAATGAAGTTTTATGCCAACACCATTAACGACAATTCTAATCCGCGGGTACTGCTCTCAACGTTTTTAAACTGTTGCATCTCAAGGCAACATCAAAACTACCAACGCATGAAAACGCCATTGATCTCGCGAACACCTTTGCCGACTTTTTTGAGAACAAGGTACAGTCAGTCTCTCAAGGAAAACATGCTAGAAGTCACTGACTCGCCTCAAGTTTCGACCTGTCATAGTCCTACGGAATTGCTTGAATTCTCCCCGAATAACATTATAGAGTTGTCTTCTCTTTCACGAACTACGGCTGGGAAATCCTGTATCTTGGATCCAGTACCTGGTGCTCTGCTGAAGGATTGTTATGATATCTTGTTGCCTGTTATTATGCGCATTGTGATCTTATCGCTTGATAATGCGACCGTTCCCATGAAATGCAAGGAAGCCGCTCTTATACCCCCACAATCAAGAAGGAGTCTCTTGATCATGAACTCTATCGTAGTTTTAAGCCTATTTCTAATCTCCGATTTGTATCCAAGGCAATACAAAAAGTGGTTGGTACTCGTTTGAATGAACATCTCAATAATGGCAACCTTATGGAACTATTTTAGTCTGCTTATAGGGCAAGTCATAGCACTGAGACCGCACTGACCCGTGTTCACAACGATGTTCTTCGAGCCGCATTGATGATGGTCAGTGTGCCATACTCGTACTCTTAGATCTTTCTGCCGATTCTGCCGCATTTGATACTGCTGACCATTCCATTTTCTTGAACTTTAGGCTTAATCATTGCTTTGGAATCCGAAGCAAGACTCTCACTTGATTTCAATCCTATCTTCTAAACAGGAGCCAATTTGTTTATGTTAAGAACGAACGTTCCTCGAGCCGTTGTCTGAAATATGGCGACCCACCGGGTTCTGTTTTAGGGCCTATGTTATATTCCATGTGCACTGCCCCGCTTGCTGATGTAATCAAACAGCACAACATGTCTTATCACTTCTATGCGGATGACACGCAAATTTATTTATTACTTTTGTCAGCTGTTGGGGAACCTGAGCATTCCGTATCTCGAGATGAAATGTATATTGAACAATTAATGATGATAAACAGGTTGAAATTTGAATGGTGATGAAACTGAACTGTTAGTTCTTAATGATCGCCATCGGCCGACGCCCGCACTCAATTCCATATATGCCGAATCTGATCATATCACTGCATCGACATCTGCAAGAAATATTGGCGTCTGGTTTGACAATTTGGTGTCTATGGATAAACAGATTGCTTCTATTTGCAAATCTGCATTTTACCATCTAAATAACATAGCCAAATTTAGGAAATTTATGTCCTGTCAGCACTGCATGCGAGACCCTTATTCAGGCATTTATCACCTCAAAGCTTGATTATTGTAATTCCGTTTTATCCGGGCTTTCCAAGTATCAGACTCAGAGACTACGGTATGCTCAGAACAGTGCTGGGCGTCTCCTCACATGCAGGGACCAACAAGTACGTTACAGATGTCGGCAATGCTACTCACCCGACTCAAGCTCTCTTTCAACTCAAGCACATCATTTGTCTGGTTGCCAGTTACAACAGATTGAACAGCAGTTTCTCCTTTCCAAGCATTTTCCAGTTCCCTCTTGGCTTGCATGAGTTTCTCGCGGTAAGGTTTAATCGTCTCCATCATGGGACCGTACTGGGGTTTCTTGGACATCATTGAGAAAGTCCTGTCGTTTTTTGGCCGGACAGTCATTTCGCTGAGATGATTTCCTTCCTCGATAGCTACGTCAACGGAGAGGTCACTGAAACGTTTCAAAGTTGTTTCACAAGGGCAGTTTGCAATGTAGTATTGAAAGTGATTTCGTCATTCCCTTGGTTTCGCATCCGGCCTACGCTTGGTGACTGGCTTAAAAATCTCTCTTAGCCAATCAGAAGCGGAACCAACTGCAACTTGCTAGTACGTGTTTTTCCCGCCCTTAGAGAAGCTGCATGTATCCGCTTTACGTTGTAAGTGTGTAAGTTGGAACGCTTATTCGCTATTTCCCCCATCCCATAATGCGATACGTTTTGGGGGTTCTTTACATAAAAACAAAACAAGTTATTTACTCTTGGGACTGCATCATGCTTCGGTGAACTGGGCATTGTTTAATGCAAATAATCCCCCAGAATGAACTGTATTATGGGAAATGTAAGTAAGATTCTCTTCACCTTTTAAGGGGATATTTGTAAGGCCCTTACCATCTTTTAATACAGTTTTAGCGACTAAAGCCTTGGAGATCTTTCAAATATCCTTTAAAGATTTTTAAAAGAACTTTATCATCACCGAATCAAAACTTTACTTAAGATCTTTAATCCCCGAAAAGTGCTCGAGCTTTATCAATGATGAACAGATAGAAAACCAAGAAAGTTACACTGCAAAGGATGATGGAGTTCATTTAGCCACTAACATTCCGGTAATAAGATTCCAAAATGAATCCGGCAAGAACTGATACGAGTCCTGCAGCCATGAAAACTAACCGTTTCATCTGCGCCTTCTTTGTCT